>NC_138230.1:2137728-2140228 GCF_964197995.2 Scardinius erythrophthalmus | reverse complement strand
ACTGTCCACCTCGTCTTCAGTGTCTGAGTGATCCCCCCTGTACTCATCGTCCCCCGACTCCTGCTCCACACACACGCACACACACACACACACACGTCATGGTTATTGTGCATTTATACTGAACAAAATGTATAGATGTTCAGTCATTCAGCTGATTTTCTTTTCATATATATGCACACACACACACACACACACACATATATATACACACACACACACACACACACACATATATATCTATACAGCGCGCACACACACACACACACACACACACACACACACACACACACACACACACACACACACACTCGTGTATGTATGTGTTGTATATAAGGTCTCTCACGTCGTTGAATCCCCCATAGGTGGTCTTGTAGAACTCATCTTCCTCTTCGGCGTCCAGCAGTTTGGACATGCGGTTCCCCGCCGTGCAGCGCTGCTCTCTGCTGTTCGCCAGACTCATCCTAACCACTGTTTAACTCTATTATACTCAATGATCAACTCTATTATACTCGCTGATCAACTCTATTATACTCGCTGATCAACTCTATTATACTCGCTGCTTAACTCTCAGCAACTCTATTATACTCCCTCTGGTTAACTCCTGTCTCTAGCTCTCAGTGGGACTATACGCTGCAGTTAAAGACGCCTTTTCTCCTGTCCTGATGTAAAGATGCGCTTCGCTATAACGGCTGAATATGATAATAATATCAAATTAACCACAAAATCACGTTTATACACGAAAATGTTAAACGGTAAAACAGAAACGCTGATAACCACAACACAACAAAAGCAGAGAAACCTCACTTCCGGTGTTTACGAGCATTCACAGCTCGATACTGACACACACTGGACTGGAGGGCGCAAACACACACAAACGTCCATTTTAATCGTGTTAATAATTTATCGTTTCAAAGTTAATATTGGTTAACCACTAAGCGAAAGTGTATTAAAGTATCCTAACGTGGACTTTAGACCCGACACGGATCCTGCACGTGACATTCATGAGTCATAATGACATTCAAAAGCCCCGTGATTCTTCCCAAAACAATGCAAACAGTGTCCTGTAATGACTGGAAAAACTTAAAAATCCCATTTTATAGTGTCGTCATTCCCCTTATGTAATAAATTAGCCAATTCATTTTTAACTGCTTCTCGTTTGCAGAGGCTCCTGATCATATCTTTCAGAGGGTTTTCATTCATTCACGGAAGCAAGAGCACAACCCCATTCTTTACATTCTGATAAACAACATGTTCTTCCTGGATTGTTAAAGTGCTTTAATTGAGCAAGAAGTTCAAGAATCTAAAATATGAACAAGCATTTGAGCTCCATAAGATGGCAGCAAACAAACATGCCTGAGCTTTGAGTCTCAATTCAAGCAGAACCTCATTAGGAAAACATCTGAAGCAGTTAAAAGCCTGATTTTATTCATTTAATAGTGAATAAAGTTCATTTATCCATTGAAAGTGCTTTTGTAAGTTGCAGGTCAGTGTTAAAGTCCACATGAAACTGTTTTCTTCACTGCTCCCTGTAGGGCGGGGCTTGATTTTGATTGGCTGGTTGGATGGTGGTTTGCTATTGGCTGCTCTCGTGTGAGTGACAGGTTGCCCCGCCCACATCATCACAGAAGAGAAGAGATGCTGAAGAGGAACTTATTCTGATTCAAGATTATTAACACAATAATGATGTGCACTGATACATAAAATTTAATATGAATATTTCATTGAATTTTGTTTATTTCATGGTGACTTTAACTCTAGCATGTGTTGCTAGGACTCATGTTGTGTGTTATTGTCTCCTGTGTGGCTCATAGCCCAGAGAGACGGATGTGAATGTGTGCGGACTGCATTGTGATCGTGCCGAAGCGTTTTAACGACTGCATTCCTGCGTCTGACTCACAAGAGATATGCAAATCAGTTCAGGATCATTCACAATAAAACAAGTGATTCAAACAGAAGACTTGTTATATACACACCACCAGGATGACCTTTGACCCTCGTCTAATCCTCTCCAACACGTTCAGGACGGTTGAAGAAACACTGATGTTAAGGGTTAAGCTTTATCTCTGTCCCTGATGATCTTCGGTCGCAGTCTGAACTCTCTCTCACGCTGGAGATCTGATGCTGTAACACTGGCGTCCAGATGACACTGATCAATTCAAAGACACACATCACAATCTTATCACACACAGACTTACACACACACACACATGCTCACACACACCCTCAACTGTCTCAGTTAGACAAAGACTCAAACACGCCTCAATCTCATAACGAGCACAACATTCCAACACACGTATGTTTTCTAGGTCTCTCAACGAAAGGATCATATTTAATGCAGAATGTAAAGTTCATGTCCAGCATCTCTAATGCAGATCCTCAGATCGACTGACCTTTGACCCGTCTGTGCAGGTTTATCACTGGCCAATCACTGCAGAAGATCATTAACTCTTTTTGACTCTTTTTGTCATCCAGCGCCAGCATTAATGATCATTCCGTTAAC
>NC_138230.1:2102728-2127728 GCF_964197995.2 Scardinius erythrophthalmus | reverse complement strand
TGTGTGTGTGTGTGTGTGTGTGTGTGTGTGTGTGTGTCCCAAGCCGTTGTGATCTGCATTTCGTGATACACATCTGCGATATTCGGCTATATTGCGCGGCGCTAATAGAGTGACTGACTCACCCAGCCGTTGTTTTTCTGCATCCAGTGGTGCTGTTCTGAGATCAGGTATGAGGAGATCTGCTGCGCCACGGCCTCCACACACTCCTCGCGCCCGCACTCCTTCAGGCGCGCACACACCACCGCCCCGAACGCCACCAGGCTCGTGATGCGGCCCCAGTTCGTGCTGCCGTCGCTGAACATGTTCTTCGCTATCGAGCCGATGAGGTCCATCGAGTCCTTCTCAGAGTCCATGTGGAGACGCTGCAACATCCCTGAGGAGAGAGAGCAGAGTCAACTACTGAACCCAGATCAGATATACACTACTGAACCCAGATCAGATCACACAACATCCCTGAGGAGACGAGCAGAGTCAACTACTGATCCCAGATCAGCTCACAGGAACAACTGATCACATGACTCACATGATCTCTCCTCATGCAGTGCTGGTGTTTAGTGCACTATTGCATGATGCTGATAAAGGACACATTTCCCTTTGGTTTTTCAATCAGAATTGTGAAATGTAATCAGAATACATTACCTAAAATGGAATGTAATCTACAACCTACAAATGTCATAGATTACATTCCTAACTAGTTTTAGTTAGACCAGCGCCGGGAGCGCAGACCATTTATCCCGTCGTACAACTAGGAGTGGATTCAGACGCCCTGAGAGCACTGGCTTTAGACCATACGCTCAGATCATTAAAATAGGGGCCCTGAACTCAGATCAGCTCATAACTACTGAACTCAGATCAGCTCATAGAACTACTGGACTCAGATCAGCTCATAGAACTACTGGACTCAGATCAGCTCATAGAACTACTGGACTCAGATCAGCTCATAGAACTACTGGACTCAGATCAGCTCATAGAACTACTGGACTCAGATCAGCTGACAGAACTACTGAACTAGGGCTGCACGATTAATCGCACTTTCCATGTAGTCGCAGTTAAATCGAGATGGCTTATCGTGATTTTGAAGTCACAAAGGCTGCGATTATACTTTATGTGCAGCTTGTCAGTGATGTACGGCTCAGTAACGCGTCTCACTCTGAAAGCACTGTGAGTTTGAGTCACTTATAACGTGCATTTTAAAAAACACGCGTTAAACGTCTTTCCAAACACGAGAAGCATTTATGAACCTCTTTTTAATAACATGCGACATTTAACAACATGCATTTACTCCAAACACACTTCATAACGACAGCTGAGCTCCTCCTGTGAGATGAGCTTCTGACACAGAATAAGGCAGTCGTGTGTTTATTAGTCATGTTTAATCAAAGCGTTTCGGTCTTCTGCTTATTCAGCTACAGCGATAGGGCTCTCCTGGAATGATGCGCATTATTGTACTTCTGCGGAGGGGCATATTTAGCGTGTTTGCGTGAGAGCGCCCTCTGGTGTTCAGATGGGGCAGTTTACTACCAATCATCCGCACTCCACTGACAAGCTGCGCATAAGATAATCGCAGCCTTTGCCAAATAGCATGCGGTTTTATTGCGATTAATCGTGCAGTCCTATACTGAACTCAGATCAGCTGACAGAACTACTGAACTCAGATCAGCTCACAGAACTACTGAACTCAGACCAGCTCACAGAACTACTGAACTCAGACCAGCTCACAGAGCTACTGAACTCAGACCAGCTCATAGGAACTGACCATGACACACATATGAATCTCTACTCATGCGGTTCTGATGTAATGTTTATTGCACCATTGCATGATGTTGATAAATGAAATTCTTTCCCTTTAAAAAAAAAAAAAAAGGTACAAAGATGCCATTCAAATCATAATCTAATTTAAAAAAAGAAATCTAAAAGTAATCAGAATACATGACCTAAAATGGAACGTAATCTACTACCTATAATGTCATGGATTACAATCCTAACTACAGTTTTAGTCACGTCATTTGCAATCAGTAATAGATAAATTTGCATAATACACATTTGCTATTATACCGTAATTACATCCAATTTCGCTGGCCCCGCCCCCTTTTGACTGACAGCGCATAACCAGCTCTGGCCTTTGGCCGCACTAAACTGCAGAGTTCACGAAATTCTCGCAGTGAAATCATTTATTAGCAATGTGTTAAAACTGTTCCACTCTGCACTTCTGAAGCGGTTAGTCAGTGTTTCTGAAACGCCTCCCCCACACTGAGCCGAAGATAAGCGGAACTCCGGCTTTCCGAGAAGCGCGCTGACGAACTCTGCGGTTGACCAGATAAAGCCCTACCGAGAAAAACCCCACCGAGGAACAGAAACAGCTTTATTTACGATCACAGAACTAAAAATAATACAAAATGAAACTAAATAAAACACTTGAGAGACAACTTATATCACTATCATAACCGAAACAAATAAACTGATCAGAAGTAAAAATATAGCTTATTATAATTAGTCTGTAAACTGACATAAAGTGACTCTGGTTTACTCTTAAATCAGACAAACTCATTTTAGAGTAATCATTTATACTGTATTCTTCTGATGAGTTGATCTATGTTTGGATTTAGTACTTTAAATATAAAAAAACAAAGACAAACAGCCGCACCGGGAGCGCGCATGCGCGCGTCTTACCTTTGTATACTATCTGGTGTTTCTCGAGAATCTCCCCAACGACGCGCTTCATTGTCGGCAGCGCGCGGTTATGGTTCTGCTCCGGTGAACACATTCCCGTGTGTGCGCGATAGAAGACCAGCAGGAGCTGTCGGGTATCACGGTCCAGTTCTGCGGACCCGAGCTCGTCTGAGTCCGGAGTGGACGGGAGAGAGCCGTCGGTCGCGGACACGAAGCGCCCGTCGAGCTGGAGGCCTTTCAGCCCGCTCGTTCCGTTCGTTCCCGGTCTCACCGGCTTTAACGTGGAGTCCATCTCATCCGCGCACCCGTCCAGCTCGTCCTCGTTGTGCGCTTTCAGCGAGGGCACGAGCGTCGTGTGCGCGCCCTGTGCTAAAAAACTGATCGCGGCCGTTCGCCTGATTCCTAAAGCCAGAGTCATAATTACGCTTACAAACAGAAAAAAGATGACAGGTAAAACTTAAATACGACCTGAACGATTAAGATTGAAGCTTATGCTTTGTTTAAATAATGAAGGTTAAAGCTCGAAGGCGACGGTTATAGTGCTCGTGATGGTCGACACTCTTGTGCGAGTGAAGCGGAAGTTGCTAGAACAAGGATGGGTTTTATATTGTCTGCGTAATGACGTGTTCTTTGAGTCATATCCTTAATCCCGCCCCTAATATCCATATATGGCTTTCCTTTTTTAGCATTTCCGAAGAATTTCTCAATGTTCTTACCGAATATTTAGAACTGACTGAATGGAATGTTTCACCTGAAGGTCAGAAATGTTTTATAAACCACGTTGTTGGATGACGGTGAATATATATATATATATATATATATATATATATATATATATATATATATATATATATATATATAAATTATTATTAATTCAATGTTGATTCTAGGTGAATTCTTTATATAATTTCAGCTCAGATTAGTGAATTACAGGCCTGATGCAAAGTAAATCAGTCACATCAGGGAGGAACTGGAGCTGTGAGATACAGAGATCAGTCAGTATGTAAAACTGAACCTGATACTAGTGACCCTTTACCCTCTGACTCACGCTGAGCCAGCTTTACACTCAACACATCAGCTCACACTCCATACACACACACACACACACACACACCTAGGCGTTGCATTTGGAATTTTTATATGATGTATATCTTATTGAATAGATATGATTACTTTCTGTCAAGTATTTTCAATCAAAAAGCTCAGTGTTGCTGTCACTAAAGAGACCTCTGGTGGGCATTGGCCTTCTATGATTACATATGACAATAGACTTGTAAATATGTGTTTTATATTAATGTGAGCAAAGCACTCAGAGCACAGTCTAACTTAATGTAAACTTTTATTTTTAAAAACTACCATCAAATTCTTCACTCCAATATTTTACACACACAGCCTATATTTTAAGTTTTTTTGCATTGTGAAATTATTTGAAATTAGTGGAACGTTTATAAAGCATACTCTCTGATATCACTATGCTTTTTATGTTCTTTGTTAAGCTAAAAAAAAATCATTTTAATCTTTTTATGCTCTTAAATGATTGTACACTTTTATATGTATTTATCCGTCATGCAAAACAAAATGTTGTTTTAACTTTAAATTATTTCTGCATCATGATGTTTATTGCACCTTTAATTTGCAGATTTAATCAAAAACACGTATTATCGTAATTAATTATTATTATTATATTTTATAATCTAACCATCATGAAAATAATGCCACAATGCTGAAAACAAAAAAAAAAACACAATCCTACACAACAGTGTGAGTAATTCTACATCACAGTGACAGTACATCATCAGCCAGTGAGAGGAATACTTCTACATCTCTGTTCCGCCCCCAGAAGATCTGATATTATTAAAGTGCGTGAGAAATCTGGGGTTTATTAGTTCAGTCTGAGGTAAAAACAGTCAAACTACTTCAGAAAACAGAACAGATACAGTTTATATTTATATTTATACAGGATTCTTTGATGAATAGAACGTTCAAAAGAATGGCGTTTATCTGAAATAGAATCTTTTGTAACATTATAAATGTCTTTACTGTCACATTTGATCAATTTTAAGCATCTTTGATGAATAATGCGTCTTTTTTAAATCTTACTGACCCCAGACATTGAGTGCTAGTGTGATGTTGGCCTATACCTCGTGTCAGGCCTATAAAGCACACGTTACTCCTCCACTGGACTGGTTTGGGACACACCCTGCTGGTTTCGTCAGCTCTCTCTCTCTCTCTCTCTCTCTCTCTCTCTCTCTCTCTCTCAGCCCAACCCTAGTGAATCTCCCATTAGATTTGATCTGCATCTTCAGTGTCTGGATCTTCTCTAGAGGTTTAGATCCCTCAACTACCCCCGAGAATAAGCGCTATGACTCGTCTCAGTGTGTGTGTGTGTGTGTGTTTATCCGGCCAGTTTGCTGGCGAGGGCGCTGGGTTTCCTCTGAGGAAGATCCTGTGGTTTGGGAATATGGTCTCCGGTCACCAGCTTCTCTTCAGGGCCGGTTGCCAGCACGACTTTGCTCTTCATCTTGGCTTTTGCCATGTTATAATCGCCCGAGTCAAAGTACTTTTGCTGTAAGAGGAGAGATTTACACGCATCATTTAGACTGTTGTTCACTCAAACATGAAAATGATCCCTGGATTTACTGTTGGCTCTACTCACTCCTTTCTGCAGCCTCTTCATCAGAAAGCCAGAACCGCCTGGTTTTTGTCCCAGATTTGGATATTTTGCCTTGAGTTTTGCCTCTTCAGACAGTACTGGGTTACAGATCTTTTCCGGAGAATCCTGCAAATACACATTTTTTAGACATTTCATTACATTTATTTTTATTTGATATTTTACAGTTAATATCGCTTTAAAATTATGATATTTTCCCGTGAAGCTGATTTGAAACTATCTGTAATGTATAAAGCTGCATTGAAACAATCTATATTGTTAAAAGCGCTATATAAATGAAGGTGATTTGACTTGACAATAAATCGCCATATGAATATGAATACATGTGTTTTGACTATTTTAATGAATCAGTTCCGTCAAGTTATCAGAGCTAAATGTTTAATTATAAATATTTATAGACAAAAACAATTTCTCTTGATACAAGCAAAAACTGTTTACATTTGACAAGCGGCGAATATGTATACAACATGTTCTGCACTAACAAAATGACAACAAACACCGACCAATAGGAGTCTACTATCTATGTGACTGATGGACTGATCGACCAATCAGAGCGAGGATATGCTCGCAGAGTGGGTGTGACCTCGGTGAGGATCCGTTAAATCACGATTTCTTTTTTATTCCTGTCTTAACAGCAGTAAATACCAGTTAAAGTCATGAACTGGTTTTAAAATGACTGGTTATTTGTGTTTATGTTGTTTCATTCATTGATCGCAGTGGCGGTACCTGCTTCTCTTCGGACTCCAGCTGAAGAGAGTCCGTGTCATGATTCTCTGACATGATTCCCCCGCGACAGAAACACTGGAAATAAAAATGGTCTTTCGTCAATAACTAATAAAAATAGACTAATAATGTTAGTCAAAGAGCAGCAGGCGCGATAAATACTGCAATATATCTTGCCTTAAAGCCAAAATGGCGAATGATACGTCTGAGTGACGTAATCAGTATGGGTGGGTCCAGGGTGAAAGTGGCCAATGAGAGCGCGACGTGATGATTACGTAGAGCACATCGCAAATTATTTTTTATTTACATATATCTGTATCCTTTTTCTTCCCACCATAAATGTACTGTAAGATGTATAAAATATACTGTAATTTATCTCATGATTACATTACAGACCAATCTATTGAAAGCAGAATAATGGTGCCTTCACGTGCTATGGTAATTATGGTAAATACCAAAAGCCGACATGGAAAATGCACATGAACACCCCCTCATGTGGTATTTTCCACTGGGCAACTCGTAGAATATTTTGATGCACGAGTTGCCGAGATGAGATAACCTTTGACCTGTTCAAAATGGCGGAGAGCAACGCAAGAGTCGTGAATACTGTTAGCGGATAGTTTTTGTAGCCTATATACAATGTTGTGTCATTAACGATTGTAATATAATGCGTTAACACTCAATTTTCAACTTCGCCGCAATTTCCTTGGTTCATATTTAATCATTTTATGTCATGTTTTATTTTTTTAAATTATTAATTATGTTTTAATCATCAGAAAGCACCACATTTACGGGTTTTTTTTTTTTTGTAAAGATAAAAAATACTCTACTGACACAGACCTTGCGGGTACTACATTACGACAACAAAAGCACTTGAACACAACACACTGGTAAATACCAGTTCACAAGTGGAAAATATCATCTTTTCCATAGCACGTGAAGGCAGCATAAGTTCAGATGCAGTGAATGTGATCGCCGCGTGATGGCGCTGTTGGAGCGTTTGTCTTTTTTTTTACTCAAAACCTTCTTTTAGACAGTTTATGCTTAAAACATACATAATGCTCATAATGCTTGTACTGTACATACAACATACATTTATCAAAATCCCAAAATGTAATAAAAAATTGAATGCATACAGAAATATGTTTATACATATATAGGCTATGTATACATTTTAAAAAATATTATTATGGGTCTATAAAAAAGGTGCAAGGTTTGAGGTAGCCTAGAGAAAGTGAAAATGACTAGATTTATTAAAGAATCGCCCATTTTTATGAAATTCGTAACCAAACAAAGCCAGATATCGTCGACTATGGCGTCACACAAAGTTAATAAACTTGTTGGGTCACATTTTTTAAGTGTTTGACACTGCAATAAAAGCCTACGGTTTGTTGATGTGGATCCTGAATCCGGGTGACAGAACAGGTGCGCTCGTTCCGTGTGCGTCGAGAGTTCTGATTGGAGGAGAGGTGCAGGAGCTGCTCCTGATTGGCTGAGCGGTCAGAGGGGCGTGTCCGCAGGTGAAGCGCACTCGGGCGAGCGCACAGGGAAGTGAACGCAGTCGCGAGACAGAACTCTCGCACTGGACTGACGTTGTGCTTTTGATGAGGTAAGCCAGCAGATGCGGTGAGTTGGGCTGAGGCTCTCGGGCTTGTGTATGTTAGAGACGCTGATGCTGAATCTGAGCTGATTTACTAGAATCTTCCTGACAGGGTTTCATCATTACTCCTGTGTTAAAAGGGGAAATCTAAAGTATGTTAGTGAGTGATATCCAGATTGTGTGTGTGTGTGTGTGTGTGTGTGTGTGTGTGTGTGTGTGTGTGTGTGTGTGTGTGTGTGTGTGTTAGCAGGAGGAATGACCACGTTGACGAAGCGTACCCGGCGTGCGGAGACTCCAGCGGATGGAGGGAGTAACGCTGAGGAGAAGGAGGAGAAGAAGAGAGACGAGGATGAAGAGATCGACACCGACTCCAAATCACTGAGACTCACTCTGATGGAGGAGATCCTGCTGCTGGGCCTCAAAGATAAAGAGGTACACACACACACACACACACACACACACACACACACTAACCCGACCCCTAAACCTACCCATCACACACACACACACACACACACACACACACACACACACACACCCGACCCCTAAACCTACCCATCACACACACACACACACACACACACACACACTAACCCGACCCCTAAACCTACCCATCACACACACACACACACACACACACACACACACACACACACAAACCCGACCCCTAAACCTACCCATCACACACACACACACACACACACACACACCCGACCCCTAAACCTACCCATCACACACACACAAACCCGACCCCTAAACCTACCCATCACACACACACACACACACACACACACACACACACACACCCGACCCCTAAACCTACCCATCACACACACACACACACACACACACACACACACACACACACACCCGACCCCTAAACCTACCCATCACACACACACAAACCCGACCCCTAAACCTACCCATCACACACACACACACCCGACCCCTAAACCTACCCATCACACACACACTAACCCGACCCCTAAACCTACCCATCACACACTCACACACACACACACACACACACACACAAACCCGACCCCTAAACCTACCCATCACACACACACACACACACACACACACACACACACACACTCACACACACACACACACACACACACACACACACACACCCGACCCCTAAACCTACCCATCACACACACACACACACACACACACACACACACACACACACTAACCCGACCCCTAAACCTACCCATCACACACACACACACACACACACACACACACACACACACACACACACACACAAACCCGACACCTAAACCTACCCATCACACACACACACACACACACACACACACAAACCCGACCCCTAAACCTACCCAATACACACACACACACACACACACACACACACAAACCCGACCCCTAAACCTACCCATCACACACACACACACACACACACACACACTAACCCGACCCCTAAACCTACCCATCACACACACACACACACACACACACACACACACACACACACACAAACCCGACCCCTAAACCTACCCAATACACACACACACACACACACACACACACACACACACAAACCTGACCCCTAAACCTACCCATCACACACACACACACACACACACACACACACACACACACACACACACACACACTAACCCGACCCCTAAACCTACCCATCACACACACACACACACACACAAACCCGACCCCTAAACCTGCCCATCACACACACACACACACACACACACACACACACACACACACACAAACCCGACCCCTAAACCTACCCATCACACACAAACACACACACACACACACTAACCCGACCCCTAAACCAACCCATCACACACACACACACACACACAAACCCGACCCCTAAACCAACCCATCACACACACACACACACACACACACACACACAGTCGAAACAGTACTGGTGGTGTTAAATATTTCTGTAGTTATTCTGGAATAGTCAGGTTGAGCCGGTTGAGCGTCTCTCATTCAGGCTGAAAGGGTCTGAGAAGTCGAGCTGCTGTGTTTGAACACAACACACACTAACACACACTAACACACACTAACACATTTAGAATTTAGAGTGTGACTTTATTAGACCTGTGTGTGTAACGACAGACAGACAGTGTTTCTGCTGAACTGAGGCGTGTCTCTGTGTCTGTTCTTCTGTACGCCTCTGAGCAAACTCTCCTCTTACTTACTGAATATTACACTTCCTGTGTGTGTGTGTGTGTGTGTGTGTGTGTGTGTGAGTGAGTGTGTGTGATGACAGATCTTATGCTAGAATCCCTTCAGATTATGAGTGATTACGCTGATGAGAAACACTACTTTATTAGTTCATCTGACAAATGATCAAATGTCCATGTTCAGTTCTGTCAGAAACCTGTGATCCTGTAGCTCTGCTTCCTCCAGGTGTCTTCGTTTAATCATTTACTGTTTTATTGAGCGAATAACTACATGGTTTTTGTTCTTATTTGCACAAACTGCTTGTGTTAGCATGTTGCAGCTGCTTTATGTTGTTATGGGCTTTATTTACACAATAGCAATGGCTGCTTTAACTAACTGAACGTGGAAAGGCTAGTGAAGAACACCAAGCTCAGATCACACACAAGTGTTCTCTCTCTCTGTAGGCTTTATAACTTATAATGAATGTCGTGTAATATTTAGTTGTGTTTGTCTGTGTTGTTGATCTGTGTGTGTGTGTGTGTGTGTGTGTGTGTGTGTGTGTGCGCGCAGGGCTACACGTCCTTCTGGAACGACAGCATCTCGTCGGGTCTGCGCGGGTGTATTCTGGTGGAGCTGACGCTACGAGGACGAGTTCACTTGGAGCCTCCGAGCTCGCGCCGCAGGAAACTGCTGGACCGCCGGGTGAGCGCACACACACACACTGATGCATTCTGGCTGCTAACACGATTAGCATATTGCTAGCATGATGCTAACATGATTAGCATTTTGCAGTCATGATTTTAACGAAATGCTAACAAGATTAATATGCTGTTAGCATGATTCTAACATAATTAGCATGTTGTGAGCATGATGCTAACATGATTAGCATGTTGCTAGCATTATGCTAACACGATTGGCATGTTGTTAGCCTGATGCTAACACGATTAGCATGTTACTATCATGATACTAAAATGATTAACATTTTGTTAGCATGATGGTAACATAATTAACATGTTCCTGGCTTGATGCTAACACAATTAGCACGTTGTAAGCATGTTTTTAGCAAGATGAAAACATGATTAGCGTGTTGATAGCATTATGATAATACGATTGGCATGTTGCTAGCCTGATGCTAACACGATTAGCATGTTACTAGCATGATATAAACATGATTAACATTTTGTTAGCATGATGGTAACATAATTAACATGTTCCTGGCATGATGCTAACACAATAAGCACGTTGTAAGCATGTTTTTAGCCAGATGAAAACATGATTAGCGTGTTGATAGCATGTTTTTAACAAGATAACACGATTTGCATGTTGTTAGCAAGATAACAAAATAAGCACGTTGTTAGCATGATGTTAACACTGTTACCATGTTGCTAGCATGATGCTAGCTCATTCTGACTTGTTTTAACCCTAAGCTAATTGATATTAGCATGTAGCTATTCACTGTTACTATATGTAACATGTTGGAAGTCCTGTTTGCTGGCATGAGTCAAAAGATCCGAACCCCATCTCTAACTGTGCGTTCACACCGCCAGCGGCGAGAGCGTCAAAGTGGCCGGAAGCCATTCATTTTCAATGAGAGCCGGCGACGAGCTCCGGCGAGAGCGGCGCGGCGCGTCTTGGACGGCGAGAGCGGCGAGAAGAGTTGAAATCAAGTCAACTTTATGGTAATAAGCTATGACGCGGTTCGGCGGCAACCAGCGGCAACCAATCGGAATGTCGAAGTCCTCCGCCTGAGAGGAAAAAAATCACGCATTCTAATTTACGTCAGAGCGCCAGAGCGTCCCCGAATCTTTCTACAGCGTCGGTGGCAGGGCGGCGAGAGCGAATTTTGCCGCTCTCGCCGGCGGTGGTGTGAACGTACAGTAAACACGATTAGCGTGTTGATAGCATGTTTTTAACAAGATAACACGTTTTGCATGTTGTTAGCAAGATAACAAAATAAGCACGTTGTTAGCATGATGCTAACACGGTTACCATGTTGCTAGCATGATGCTAGCTAATTCTGACTTGTTTTAACCCTAAGCTAATTGATATTAGCATGTAGCTATTCACTGTTACTATGTGTAACATGTTGGAAGTCCTGTTTGCTGGCATGAGTCAAAAGATCCGAACCCCATCTCTAAGGCCACATCCACACGAAGCCACAGCTTTCCCTATCCGATGTTTTTTTTTTTCCCCCGTTCAAAAAAAAAATTCCGTAAACACGGCGTTGTCTCACGAAATATCTGCGTACACAAGAAACCACTGAAACCGACTCAAAACGATGTAGTATACATGCCAGACCAGTATGTGGCGCTGTAATTCTGCCACAGACATACACTAAAAATGGAGGACAAGAAGACTTTCTCATATATTCCTTGCGCGCTGTATACAATAATATTAGAACAGTGGCTTATTTTTTTTATTTTTTAACCAAGAACTTTACTGAACAATATGAACAACCATAAATGGCCTGGTACAAAATATGAGTCACGATATTCGATAGTTAGCGGACGCATAAAGCTTGCCACAAAGAACCGGCAAAAGTAATCATTATGAATGTGTCAAATATAGCAAGGAGACATTTTAATTGTTTATTAATAAACTAGTGTTTTCTGTGTAAGTCTCGGCTAAAGATGTTGACGATGCCGACTCGCCACCTTCGCAGTATTGTGAACGTGCCTATAGAGAGAAATGTACACTTCATACGGAATACATAAGAGAGTTGTCTGTTTCTTTTCGTTTTGAATTGTTTTGTTTAAAAGTGGACATTACAAGCTTTCTATATTTCTGAGTTTCGGTTCATTTATGAGACGAGCTCCAGTTCACGAGCAATGCAAGTTATATCGCGCCGGCGCCTCCATGTCCTGATTATATTGTCTGCTGTATTCTGCTTCTTATTTATTAAATCCAGGCAATTGGTTGATGAAACATTGATTAAAATTATAATTTTACAAAACGAAATTCACTTTAAAGAAAGGTTTTATACAAAACTTAATGTGGTCAAAATTAGCCTATGTCTCCCGATTTATTGCGCATCTTATGATTACTCATGCTGTTCACTTTTCATATAATCAACATAGATGAAATTAAAAAAACAACATATCATTTACACATAAATATGAAAATGAATACATTTTCTTTAATGGCTACAACATGTAGGCCTACAGTTCAGAGACATTTAATGTCAGAGTGGAATTTGAGCGAACGCCGTTACCGGTGATCATGAGGGGCGGGGTGCGTTTTTTGAATCATAATCAAATAATTCCCAGTGATCGTTGAATATTATTTTTTCTTGAAACGCCCATCCCTACAAAATACGAAATGTCTTAATCAGACAACAGACAAGCATAAGAAAGAAAATATAAATCGGCCTAAATAAAGAAGTAAAAAAAAAAATAAAAAAAATACATTCAAGTAAATAATAAATAAAGAAATAAAAGAGGCTCAGCAGCTTCTGCAGCACGGACACAAGCATGTAGTCGGCAGTTGTTGTTGCTGTGACTTAGCGGAGTCTGACTAGTTGACACTTGGTGTGATGACATCATCATTTCACAAAATGTACGGATTGGCCGTACACACGAAAACGCAAGGGTGGCGTTTTCATATTTATCCACCTTGGGACCCGGTTTAAAAAAATAGCGGTCTCAGTCTCCGAATACGCCGCATCCGTCTGGACGAAACGCCAATACGATAATATTTTGTGCGGATACAGCTAAACGCGTCTCCGTGTGAAACTTGTGTGCCTCAGTAAATCAGTCTCTGGGCATCTGAATGATCAGTGTTCAGTAGAGACACGGATGCAGATGTTCCTGTGCTTGAACACACACGTGAACACGCCTAATCTCTGAATGCGAACGGGTGTGTGTGAGGATTCCTCGTATAATGAGTGCTGATCCGGACCCGCTCGACCGGCTCGTTCACACCCAGAGAGCCTGAGGACATCTCTCGGCCGATGATTAAACACTTTCATATTTCCTTATTTACTTTAGATTATATGAAACTACAGTATTACTCGGAAATTTTATTTCAGACATTTTAACACTTCCTTATTTAATCTTCTGAAAACCTGCCATGAAATTAAAGCGGCTATTTGTTTGTCAAAATACTTGAACCGGCCACTCAGGAATCACCCGTGTGTACTTATTTATTTATTACTGCCAGTGTGTGGTAATAATGGTTATTGAAATATCCTGATTTAGATGATGTGAGAATACAGTTTTACACGGTAAATTCATATGTGGCCATTTTTAAAAATGGCGAAATTCTAGATTTTCTATCAAATATATAATTGCTAAATATTTTGATTGCCATTTTATAAAAAAAATAAAGTAACTCTATATCCAATAATTTATTTATTAACGTTTTATTATTATTATTTATTGTAATGAGACATGAAAATAGCTTTTGTTGTGGATATGGTGATCAATAATAAATATTAAATAAATAAATAAATCCCCCAGCTGGAGTGCCTTTGATCTCCACCAGAGGGCGCTCCTCCACAGCCACAGCAACATGGACTACGTTTCCCACAATGCACTGTCCAGACTCATCATCACTGATTACTGCCAGCTGTGTGTGTGTGTCATAACTGCTCCTCCTGACCCTGTTTGCCTCATTTATGGGAGAAATTAAGCTTTTCAAAGCTTCAAATCAATTGAACTAATTGCTTTGCACAATGCTTCACTGATTGGAGGCGTTTGAGACTCCTCTCGCTGGCGCCCCCTGCTGGACAGAGCAGAGATCTGATTACTGCCAGCTGTGTGTGTGTGTGTGTGTGTGTGTGTGTGTGTGTGTGTGTGTGTGAGTGTGTTCGAAGCGTTTGAGACTCCTCTCGCTGGCGCCCCCTGCTGGACAGAGCAGAGATCTGATTACTGCCAGCTGTGTGTGTGTGTGTGTGTGTGTGTGTGTGTGTGTGTGAGAGTGTGTTCGAAGCGTTTGAGACTCCTCTCGCTGGTGCCCCCTGCTGGACAGAGCAGAGATCTGATTACTGCCAGCTGTGTGTGTGTGTGTGTGTGTGTGTGTGTGTGTGTGAGAGTGTGTTCGAAGCGTTTGAGACTCCTCTCGCTGGTGCCCCCTGCTGGACAGAGCAATGATCTGATTACTGCCAGCTGTGTGTGTGTGAGTGTGTGTGTGTGTGTGTGTGTGTGTTCGAAGCGTTTGAGACTCCTCTCGCTGGCGCCCCCTGCTGGACAGAGCAGAGATCTGATTACTGCCAGCTGTGTGTGTGTGTGTGTGTGTGTGTGTGTGTGTGTGTGTTCGAAGCGTTTGAGACTCCTCTCGCTGGCGCCCCCTGCTGGACAGAGCAGAGATCTGATTACTGCCAGCTGTGTGTGTGTGTGTGTGTGTGTGAGTGTGTGTGTGAGTGTGTGTGTGTGTGTGTGTGTGTGTGTGTGAGAGTGTGTTCGAAGCGTTTGAGACTCCTCTCGCTGGTGCCCCCTGCTGGACAGAGCAATGATCTGATTACTGCCAGCTGTGTGTGTGTGAGTGTGTGTGTGTGTGTGTGTGTGTGTTCGAAGCGTTTGAGACTCCTCTCGCTGGCGCCCCCTGCTGGACAGAGCAGAGATCTGATTACTGCCAGCTGTGTGTGTGTGTGTGTGTGTGTGTGTGTGTGTGTGTGTTCGAAGCGTTTGAGACTCCTCTCGCTGGCGCCCCCTGCTGGACAGAGCAGAGATCTGATTGCTGCCAGCTGTGTGTGTGTGTGTGTGTGTGTGTGTGTGTGTGTTCGAAGCGTTTGAGACTCCTCTCGCTGGCGCCCCCTGCTGGACAGAGCAGAGATCTGATTGCTGCCAGCTGTGTGTGTGTGTGTGTGTGTGTGTGTGTGTGTGTGTGTGTGAGTGTGTTCGAAGCGTTTGAGACTCCTCTCGCTGGCGACCCCTGCTGGACAGAGCAGAGATCTGATTGCTGCCAGCTGTGTGTGTGTGTGTGTGTGTGTGTGTGTGTGTGTGTGTGTGTTCGAAGCGTTTGAGACTCCTCTCGCTGGCGACCCCTGCTGGACAGAGCAGAGATCTGATTGCTGCCAGCTGTGTGTGTGTGTGTGTGTGTGTGTGTGTGTGTGTGTGTGTGTGTGAGTGTGTTCGAAGCGTTTGAGACTCCTCTCGCTGGCGCCCCCTGCTGGACAGAGCAGAGATCTGATTACTGCCAGCTGTGTGTGTGTGTGTGTGTGTGTGTGTGTGTGTGTGTGTGTGTGTGTGAGTGTGTTCGAAGCGTTTGAGACTCCTCTCGCTGGCGCCCCCTGCTGGACAGAGCAGAGATCTGATTACTGCCAGCTGTGTGTGTGTGTGTGTGTGTGTGTGTGTGTGTGTGTGTGTGTGTGTGTTCGAAGCGTTTGAGACTCCTCTCGCTGGCGCCCCCTGCTGGACAGAGCAGAGATCTGATTACTGCCAGCTGTGTGTGTGTGTGTGTGTGTGAGTGTGTGTGTGAGTGTGTGTGTGTGTGTGTGTGAGTGTGTTCGAAGCGTTTGAGACTCCTCTCGCTGGCGACCCCTGCTGGACAGAGCAGAGATCTGATTGCTGCCAGCTGTGTGTGTGTGTGTGTGTGTGTGTGTGTGTGTGTGTGTGTGTGTGTGTTCGAAGCGTTTGAGACTCCTCTCGCTGGCGCCCCCTGCTGGACAGAGCAGAGTAACTGCAACAAGAACTCAAGCCAAACATGCAGAAAATCAGCTTTTATAAACGCATTGCTGATACTTTATTGAAAGTTTACTGAAGTTACGTGAGTTTTTCAGACACAAGCACATTGTTATTAACTGTGTGTTTGGTGTGTTTGTTATTAATGTGTGTTTGGTGTGTTGCGCAGGTGTTGTTCAAGTCGGCGGCTCCCACCGGTGATGTTCTGCTGGATGAAGCGCTGAAACACATCAAGAACACAGAACCACCGGAGGACGTGGCCAGCTGGATCGAGCTGCTCACAGGTGAGACACACACACACACACACACACACACACACACACATATTCCACACTAATGTCGCCCCTGTGATGCCTAAAAAATGCTATCTAGAGAGGGAGGCTTCTTTAGACAAAGAAGACATTTTTTATTTATTTTATATCTTGTTTTCCAGTACAAGCATCGGCTCGTGAACCGATCATCTCTTCCTTCTAGTTCATTTACAGCATCAAATAAACATGAATGAACATCAGAAGGAATGTTGTTTTAACCGCGGAAAGACGTCAGTACACACGCTGTTATTCAAGTTCAAATCCTCCAACGTTAATCTACGAACTCTCCTGACCGCTTTGTCGGACACAGATGGCGGATTATTGGTCAGATCGCCTGTCAATCAAACTCCCTGCGAAGGGTCAATTCAGCTCCAGATATTTTCTGTTTTTTCTCCGAGACAGAGTTAGCTCCTTCACTTCGCTATCTTTGAGGTAAACGGACGTGCTGAATTATGAAGCAATATAATGGCTGTTACTGTTACGACAGTTACAGCCAATTAACTTTATTAGCACTAACTGTTAGTGACCTTGATCACCACACTCTGTAGCCTAATAAAACACAACATGTACAGATTTCTTGATCCAAAAGGAAAACCTTGTGTTTTGGACATGAACTGGACATAGGTGAGTTTGTAACAGAATTCTCTAAAATGAGTAGAAGCTAATGTTGTAAATATTATAGTGATATAAGTACATCTTTTTCAAGACCTGCCCTGTTTTCCTCAAATCTAAGGTTACTAAACTGATACAAGATCTGTTGTGGTAAAAAAAAAAAAAAAAAAATTTTTAAATTAACATTTTTAGTTTGTAACAGTTTTCTAAAATGAGCAAAAAGCTGATGTTGTAAATGGTATAGTGATGTAAATAGTTATTTTAAAAGAACTGCTCCTTTTTATCAAATCTAAAGTTACTTAATTGATACAGGATCTGTTAAGAAGTAAAAAAAAATATATATATATATATATATATATATTACAAATGCAAAAAGAGAGTATGTAAAAAATTAAAATAAACCTGTTAAACATTTTTATCTCTATATATATAAAGTTACTAAATACAAATTGTTGCAAAATATATACAAAAAATATTAAACATGAAGAAAACACAAACAACCCCAACAATTGCCTTAAATTTTTTATATCAAAACTATATCAATAGACATGTGAGACTAAAGCATTAAAGACCCTCTCACACCATCCCCTTCCACCTGGCCCACCTTTCATATCATATCTGGAGCTGCGCCGTGTGTGTGTGTGTGTGTGTGTGTGTGTGTGTGTGTGTGTGTGTGTGTTTTTCTATCCCGGTGGGGTCTTAAACCTGAATGCACACACACACACACACTCATGGGGACTCCTGTCACTGTGGACCTAAAGTGAAGAAACAAGCTTAGAAATCATGCAGAATGTGTGTGTGTGTGTGTGTGTGTGTGTGAGAGATGGGTAGGTTTAGTGTAAGTAGACTAATATAATTAGTTAGTAATATAGTTTGTACAGTATAAAAATCATTACATCTATGGACTGTCTCCATTTAGATAGCGAAGTAATCGTGTGTGTGTGTGTGTGTGTGTGTGTGTGTGTGTGTGTGTGTCTCCGGTGTGGTGTGTGTTCAGGCGAGACCTGGAACCCGATGAAGCTGCACTATCAGATCCGTAACGTGCGCGAGCGTCTGGCGAAGAGTCTGGTGGAGAAGGGCGTGCTGACGACGGAGAAGCAGAACTTCCTGGTGTTCGACATGACCACACACCCGCTCACGGACGGCGCGCAGAAGCAGCGGCTCGTTCAGCGCCTGCAGGACACGCTTCTGGAGCGCTGGACCAACGACCCGCTGCGCATGAGCCGCCGGGCGCTAGCGCTGGTTCTGCTAGCACACGTGTCCGACGTGCTGGAGAACGCCCTGTCCTCGCTGCCCGACGAGCGCTACGAGCTAGCATGCACGCGCTCGCGGTGCCTGATCGAGGCCGAGCCGGAGACGGAGAGCGCTAGGGTCACGACCCCGGCCGAGGAGATGATCTGGGCCGTTCTGGCCGCGTTCAACAAGTCCTGAGAACTGAAGCGCCTCAGCCTTCAGTGTCTCTCGTGAACCCAACACTGAAGTGAGTTACGGTCATTGCACACTGAGTCCGCAGTTTCCCAGAATTTCAGACTCAAGTGTGCAATGACCTTTAAACTGCAGTTCATGGACTGGCCACTAGAGGCCGGCTGCAGAAGAGAGTCAGTCCCATAGACACGCATGTTAAATGCCCAACTTTACAGCAGAGAAACACATGTTCACAGTCTGGTGCTAAAACTGGTTTAGGTCTATATAGCTAATTTAGCCCTTCATGACGACTGTGAGGGGGTAAAATCATTTTATAACTCATCCGTTTAAATTACATTGAGCCTTAAAGTTCTTCATAATTAAGGGCGTGGCCACTTGAGTGACAGGTGGATTGCCGCTGATGTCACGGCTAGCCGTTTGCCTGCTGTGTGTTAGCGTCACGTCACCTCAGCTAATCCGCCTCGCTGCACATTTACGTTTATCCACGAGTGACGCTGCCAAGATGGCGACGGCCGGCTCCGCCCACTTTTAAAAAACGCTCTTCGTAAACCCACGGGTGACATCACGCACACTACGCCCATGTTTATTCAGTCTACGGCCGAAACCCGAGCTCGTGCAGCAGCTCCTGACAGTCACTGCATATATATATATATATATATATATATTACACAAAATAATTATACAGAGTACACACACACATATATAACTTTAATTTTGGATGTGATTAATCGTTGCTTCGCACTAATAAAAACAAACTTATTTTATTTCAGATAGTTGCCAACATTTCTCACTTGTGTTTAGTTTAACTTGAAGTGCTAAAATAACTAAAACTCAAAACTCAAAAAAAAAAAAAAATTACTAAAACTTTTATTATAAAATGAATAATAATATAATGGTATGTTAATGACACTGGTAACACTTTACAATGAGGTTTTATTTGTTTACATAATTTAATGTAACTAATTTAACTAATAATGATCAATACTTGTGATTAATGTCAATCTCATGATGTACGAATACATGTTTAATATCAGAAGTGTGTAAATATCATTTTGTACACTGTGCACAGAACGAGCTCAAGCCTGAACCCTGTCTAGGGTGAGTGCGTTTATGTGGTAATATGTGTAACAATCTGTGACATCACTTCCTCATCATGTGACATCACTTCCTCATCACGTGACATCACTTCCTCATCATGTGTTGCTGCATGTGACTCTCTTCCTCTCAGTGTGTGTCTCAATGGCTACGTCCTAAATCACACACTCTCTTGAGTCGGTACTTATTTTGAGTGTGTGTGTATGAGTGTGTGTGTGTGTGTGTGTAATCTTGATGGGCTACATCTGCCATGATGTCATTAACATAAGAGTCATAATTATGAGATTAAAAAGTCTCAATTATGACAAAGTCATGATTATATTTAAAAAGTTGAAATTGACTGTCATAACTTTGAGATAGAAAATCTAAATTGTGTAAGCCAATTATGAGATGAAAAAGACTAAATTATGAGTCATGATTATGAGATTAAAAATTCACAATAATGACAGAAACTTAAAATTGTGACAGTCATGATTATATTTAAAAAGTTGAAAATTTGAGATAGAAGTTACGAGTCAAAATTGGGACATTCCATCAATTTTGTGTGTGTGTGTGTGTGTGTGTGTGTGTGTACTGTGGAGAGGATGTCAGGAATCTTCCCACAGATACATGTTCTGGTCTAGTGATGTCACTTCCTGTCTCTCAGGAATATCTTGTTGGTGTTTTATGAATACAACATAAACAATACAACATTATTATTTCTCGTCATCTGGTGAAAATCGGGACAAATGCAGGAAAAGGCAAAAAGATATTTGTAAATAATGTGTTAATACATTAGAATGGTTAGTGCGTAGAATTGAATATGATTAATACAATTATTGCTGATATTTTATTTGTATTATTTTGGATGTTTATAATATGAATTATAATATTAAAATTATAATATTTTCTATATTTCTGGGATGGATTCAGCATTTTACAGACATTCTATGTTAATTTAGCGTAATTTTACACGAGACGATAGAGACGGCTCATACTTTCATCATTCATATTCAGTTATGATTCAGTTATGAGTCTGTATGCTGTCAGTCATTATGAATAACGAAGGGAAGAAGCTGTGGGGAAATAACTTGATTATTGAGAGTTATGAGATGAAGGACTGTATGTTCAGTAGTTTAATATGTTTAATAAGCGTAGAATGTGTTCCTCTTTAATCAGCATATGTGTGTGCGTAATACTCATATATAATAATAAATTATGGCTGTTTCTCTGTCAGTCCACTGATTGTTGAATTGAATAAAATGTTTATATTTTTTCCAGAATGTTTTTTTTTGTTCTTTTTTTTATATTATATATTATAAATATATATTGTGTTTTTTTATCCTATATTATGTTGTTATATATTATATTGTTTTATATTATAATATTCTATATTATAGTGTTTTGCATTATATTGTTTTATATATTATATTAATTATATTATTCTATATTATGTTGTTTTGCTCACTTTACTCATTCCGCTGACAGTTCCTGCAGGATCATCTCTGGGGTCAAAGGTCATGTGTTATAAAAAGTGCTTATTATCCCTTTGATCTCTGAACTCTTATCAGGGCAGCAGAAATGCTCTATAGATTGTGTAAATATATGAAGTATATGCAGAGCATTGTTTAGTCCTGGTGTGAAGCTGTTCATGCAGAAACGCAAGCGTTCACCGCTCCGCTTCTACACTATAGAGATGTCAGCAGAACCACATGATCACATGATGGACACTCATATGAGCTATGGTCATATTTCTTCACTTCAGCGGTTTCATTAAGACAAATAACATCATGTCAGTTGAGCTGAGATGAAAATTCAAGCACTTTAAAACATGCATCAAATTATTTCCATTTAGTTTATTAAGTATCAGTGTGAGTATCACACACACTATCCGACGCACAGAGAGAAGGAGTTCAGAGATAAGAGAGAAATCCAGACCTGTAGAACCCAACCTTACATTCTCTCTCTCTCTCTCTCTCTCTGAATAAACACACACACACACACACACACACACACACACACATACACACTCTCTCTCACACACACAAACACACATACACACACACACACACACACACTCTCTCTCTCTCTCTCTCACACACACACACACACACACACACACACACTCTCTCTCTCTCTCTCTCACACACACACACACACACACACACACACACACACACACACACACTCTCTCTCTCTCTCTCTCACACACACACACACACACACACTTTCTCTCTTTCTCCCTCCCTCTCTATCTCTCTCTTTAACGGGTGTGTCAGGAAGTTAAACTTCACTCTCTCACTGACTGCTCAACAGACAACAACAACAACACAATGCCTGGAAAGAAAGTTTGTATCATTGGCTCTGGAAACTGGTGAGTTCCCTCTCATATATAATTATGATTATGATGATCCTGTATGAGCTGTTTGCGGTGACTGACGCAGTGAACGCGACGCGACGCGACGCCAGACTGGATTAATTTTCACCGGCGTCTGTTGCGTTTCCACATGTGTGTGTGTTTGTATATGCGCGCGCACATGTTTGTATAGGCTATACCTGGTGTGTGTGTGTGTGTGTGTGTGTGTCTACATATGTATGTCGTATGTGTGTGTTGTGTTCGCTCTTGCGAAAACTATGTGGTGTTACCGTAGGCTACACTGATGTTGATACCGTGAATCTTGGATATATGATTGATTGCCATATTGGTAATCTACCGCGTTACTTTCTAAATATGCGACGGTTCCCTCCACATTCCTGCTAACAAAAATACGTTTGCTAACGTTCCAATTAATTTATGAAAACGTTATTTCTAAGCGTTCTAAGACATCCAGTTTTTTTAACGTTTTTAAGGGGACATTCCATTTTATATCATTCTTCAAACGTTATGGGAACGTTACTTTTGAATGTTCTCTGAACGTTCTGAAACATTTAAAAAACGTTAGACGAACTATAAGTTTTCAGAGAAACGGTATGGTAATTGTTTTGTTCTACCATTAAGAAAACATTATTAAAGACCAGATACTCTGAATGAACGTTCTATCAACGTTACTGGAAGGACGTTTCATAACCTTGAGAGAACGTTTCCTGTTCTCTGGGTTTCACTGATAATGACTTTCTGAAACATTTTAGTTGGATGTTCGTTAATTTTTTAAGTGTTCAAAAGTAACATTCAAAAGTAACGTTCCATAATGATTGAAGAATGATAAAATGGAATGTCCCCTTAAAAACTTTTAATAAACTGGATGTTTTGAATGTTCAGGGAATATTCAGAAATAATGTTTTCATAGCTTAATTGGGTAACGTCACTCGTGGTACTTGGTTAATACCTGGTTAGTGATGTGTGTGTGTGTGTGTGTGTGTGTGTGTGTGTGTGTGTTGTTGTTTAGTGATGTGCGTGTTGGTTAGTGATGTGTTTGTGTGTTGTTGTTGGTTAGTGATGTGTTTGTGTGTGTGTGTTTTTGTGTTTGTGTGTGTGTGTGTGTGTGTTGTTGGTTAGTGATGTGTTTGTGTGTGTTGTGTAGTGATGTGTTTTGTGTGTGTTTTTGTGTTTGTGTGTGTTGTGTAGGGGTTCTGCCATCGCGAAGATCATCGGGCACAATGTTAAAGCCTCAAACCGCTTCGACCCGATGGTGAACATGTGGGTTTATGAGGAGATGATCGATGGCCGTAAACTCACCGAGATCATCAACACCGACCATGAGAACGTCAAGTACCTGCCGGGACACAAGCTGCCCAAAAATGTGGTGTGTGTTTCTCTTCATGAGCTTTTACTTACTTACTTACAGATTTTACACGTGGTAATTCACAGTATATACTGCATATACACTATATTGCCAAAAGTATTGGGACACCCCTCCCAGTCAGTGAGTTCAGGTGTTCCAGTCACTGCCATGGCCACAGCTGTATAAATCAACACTAGTCATGCAGACGCCTCTACACACACCTGTGAGAGAACGGGTCGCTCTCAGGAGCTCAGCGAACTCAAGCGTGGGACCGAGGTCGGCTGCCAGGGGAATGGTTCTTGCCTGACCGTTCGCCTCTCAGTTCCAGGGAAAGGAACTCTTAATGCTTCAGCAAACCAAGACATTTTGGACAATTTCATGCTCCCAGCTTTCTGGGAAGAGTCTGGTGATGCTCCTGTTCCAGCACGACTGCGCTCCAGTGCTCAGAGCAGGACCATAAACACACGGATGAGGAGTCTGGTGTGGAGGAACTGGACTCCTGCACAGAGTCCTGAGCTCATCCCGAGAGAACAGCTTTGGGATCAGCTTAGAGCGAGACTGAGAGCTTCTCCTCCAGCATCAGAGCCGGACCTCACTAATGCGCTTCTGGAAGAATGATTCCCACAAACACACTCCTAACCCTTGAGGAAAGCCTTCCCAGAAGAGCTGAAGCTGTTATAGATGCGAAGGGTGGAGCAACTCCATATTCAACCCTACGGATCAGGAATGGGATGTCATTAAAGTTCGTGTTTTCATGTGCATGTAAAGAATTTGCGTCCCAGATTGTTTTGGCAATATAAGTGTTGATCAGAAGAGCTGTGCTTGAGCCAGAGACACACACTTACACTGATCAGAGGTGCTCACACACACTCACACTGATCAGAGGTGCTCACACACACTCACACTGATCAGAGGTGCTCACACACACTCACACTGATCAGAGGTGCTCACACACACTCACACTGATCAGAGGTGCTCACACACACTCACACTGATCAGAGGTGCTCACACACACTCACACTGATCAGAGGTGCTCACACACACTCACACTGATCAGAGATGCTCACACACACTCACACTGATCAGAGATGCTCACACACACTCACACTGAGCTGTTATCAGTGAACCGACACACACTGATCAGAGTGATGAACTTCGCTCAGATCACCTTTACACTCATCAGGCGTTCCTGTGCGCTCCACAACCAGACACCGATTAATCCTGACTTTCAACACACACTGGGTTCATGGGTCGAGATCCTCCACTCAGGCAGACCATAATAACCAGGACAGAGCTGAAGGAGTAATAAAAGTAGTGTGGCCATAACTCAAGCTCTTGATGAGGAGCGTGTGGATCTGCCGAGCGCTGATCTCAGACCAGTGTGTGTTGTGCAGCGCTGA
>NC_138230.1:2092728-2097728 GCF_964197995.2 Scardinius erythrophthalmus | reverse complement strand
CTGTGCGGCGCTCTGAAGGTGTCTGAACACACACACACACACACACACACACACACACACAGCACAATCTACACTGGCTTGTTTAAAAGTGTCCGTTCTAAATAATAAAAAAACATGGAATTTTAATCCCTCTCATTTTTTTTTAATTCAACAAATGAACATCTGATTCAGTTAAAATGATTCATTTAAAATCTACATTTTGCAGATTGTGCATGTGAGTTTCTGAGCGTGTGTGTGTGTGTGTGTGTGCAGAACATCGTGGCGGTGGGCGCTGGGTTCTGCGACGGCCTGGGCTTCGGGGATAACACTAAAGCTGCAGTGATCAGACTGGGCCTGATGGAGATGGTGGCGTTCTCTAAGCTCTTCTGCAAGAGCTCCGTCTCCTCCGCCGTGTTCCTGGAGAGCTGTGGCGTCGCCGACCTCATCACCACCTGCTACGGGGGACGCAACCGGCGCGTGGCCGAGGCCTTCGCTCGCTCGCAGAAGGTCAGACACTGACTCTCACACGATCACGCTAGCACAGGATACATAAGCGACTGTTTTTCTTGCTATTTTGAGAAAATTCACAAAGTTGCGAGAAGCAACTCAAAAGTGCAAGATAACAGTCATAATGGCTGAGGGATGCACTGTTACATAAGCAGACACTGAGAGGAAGACGGCAGGTGAACAGTGAGTTTATTGAACAGTAAAGGGGCAGAGATGAGGTGAGCGGAGTGAGTGAGAGTCCAGAGGGAGACGGAGAGGAACGCAAGACGCTGGAGACAGGGGGAGATCTAGCTGTGATAGTGTGTGACTGCGGACAGACAGGGGGAATAGTCCACTTGGCATCAGCAAGACCAGACCATGAGCTGTGGTGAAGTGTGTGCTTAAATAGTGGCAGTAATGAGGGTGATGATGATGTGTGTGATTGGGGATGATGTTCAGGTGTGTGTGATTGGGGTGTGTGTGATTGGGGATGATGTTCAGGTGTGTGTGATTGGGGTGTGTGTGATTGGGGATGATGTTCAGGTGTGTGTGATTGGGGTGTGTGTGATTGGGGTGTGTGTGATTGGGGTGTGTGTGATTGGGGATGATGTTCAGGTGTGTGTGATTGGGGATGATGTTCAGGTGTGTGTGATTGGGGTGTGTGTGATTGGGGATGATGTTCAGGTGTGTGTGATTGGGGTGTGTGTGATTGGGGATGATGTTCAGGTGTGTGTGATTGGGGTGTGTGTGATTGGGGATGATGTTCAGGTGTGTGTGATTGGGGATGATGTTCAGGTGTGTGTGATTGGGGATGATGTTCAGGTGTGTGTGATTGGGGAAGATGTTCAGGTGTGTGTGATTGGGGTGTGTGTGATTGGGGATGATGTTCAGGTGTGTGTGATTGGGGTGTGTGTGATTGGGGATGATGTTCAGGTGTGTGTGATTGGGGTGTGTGTGATTGGGGATGATGTTCAGGTGTGTGTGATTGGGGTGTGTGTGATTGGGGATGATGTTCAGGTGTGTGTGATTGGGGTGTGTGTGATTGGGGATGATGTTCAGGTGTGTGTGATTGGGGATGATGTTCAGGTGTGTGTGATTGGGGTGTGTGTGATTGGGGATGATGTTCAGGTGTGTGTGATTGGGGATGATGTTCAGGTGTGTGTGATTGGGGATGATGTTCAGGTGTGTGTGATTGGGGAAGATGTTCAGGTGTGTGTGATTGGGGTGTGTGTGATTGGGGATGATGTTCAGGTGTGTGTGATTGGGGTGTGTGTGATTGGGGATGATGTTCAGGTGTGTGTGATTGGGGATGATGTTCAGGTGTGTGTGATTGGGGTGTGTGTGATTGGGGATGATGTTCAGGTGTGTGTGATTGGGGATGATGTTCAGGTGTGTGTGATTGGGGTGTGTGTGATTGGGGATGATGTTCAGGTGTGTGTGATTGGGGATGATGTTCAGGTGTGTGTGATTGGGGATGATGTTCAGGTGTGTGTGATTGGGGTGTGTGTGATTGGGGATGATGTTCAGGTGTGTGTGATTGGGGTGTGTGTGATTGGGGATGATGTTCAGGTGTGTGTGATTGGGGTGTGTGTGATTGGGGATGATGTTCAGGTGTGTGTGATTGGGGTGTGTGTGATTGGGGATGATGTTCAGGTGTGTGTGATTGGGGTGTGTGTGATTGGGGATGATGTTCAGGTGTGTGTGATTGGGGTGTGTGTGATTGGGGATGATGTTCAGGTGTGTGTGATTGGGGATGATGTTCAGGTGTGTGTGATTGGGGTGTGTGTGATTGGGGATGATGTTCAGGTGTGTGTGATTGGGGATGATGTTCAGGTGTGTGTGATTGGGGATGATGTTCAGGTGTGTGTGATTGGGGTGTGTGTGATTGGGGATGATGTTCAGGTGTGTGTGATTGGGGTGTGTGTGATTGGGGATGATGTTCAGGTGTGTGTGATTGGGGTGTGTGTGATTGGGGATGATGTTCAGGTGTGTGTGATTGGGGTGTGTGTGATTGGGGATGATGTTCAGGTGTGTGTGATTGGGGATGATGTTCAGGTGTGTGTGATTGGGGTGTGTGTGATTGGGGATGATGTTCAGGTGTGTGTGATTGGGGTGTGTGTGATTGGGGATGATGTTCAGGTGTGTGTGATTGGGGATGATGTTCAGGTGTGTGTGATTGGAGATGATGTGCTGAACATTTAGGCTGATACCGATAATTCTTTCTATTTGAAAGCCGATAACCGATATATTGGCTGATAAATCTAAATACTAATTTTTATATAATTTTTGAGAGCCTGATTACAACAACAAAAGTCTCATCATTAAAAGCCACGTCCCAAAATTATAATGTTCTCATGATAGTTTTCTGTAGCCGATGTTGCACTGAACTGTATTTTTCTTTTTTTATGATTACAATCATATTTCAAGCGACACAAACCCATCATGTTGAACAGTGCGCATCTGAAGTGTCTCAGCTGAAGGGAATAATACATTATTTATCAGCTTTAATATATCAGCCTAATTTTCTTATTTGGCTAACATTATAAATGATCATATATATTGACCGATACCGATATGGTGTCCGATATATTGTGCATCCCTAAACAAATAGCACTTACCTTTTTCTTTTTTTTTATTCCGTGTTGGAAAAAAACCTGAATTCCAAGAAAAAAAGTCCCAATTCCAAGTTTTTGAATTGCAATTCTGAGGAAAAAAGTTGAATTGCAAGAAGAAGAAAAAAGTCTAAATTGTGAGATAAAAAGTCACAATAATCTTTTTTATTTTGTGGCGGAAAAAAGCTTCCATAGAAATCCTGTGTTGGTTTTATTTGAGATGGTGAAAAACATTTGTGCAGTTAAAGGTCCCATGACATGTTTTTAAGATCAAAAATTTTAATAATTTAGAAATAAAAGGCATTTTTCCTAGCCTGATTTTAGCCTCTGATTTGAACGCTCTGTTTAAAGGGGCGTGTCTGTGTGAGACTTCAGTGTAAACGCCCACTGCTGTGATTGGCTGCTGTGAGACTTCAGTGTAAACGCCCTCTGCTGTGATTGGCTGCTGTGAGACTTCAGTGTAAACGCCCACTGCTGTGATTGGCTGCTGTGAGACTTCAGTGTAAACGCCCACTGCTGTGATTGGCTGACATGCTTGCATATGAAATATCTTGCATTACATGTGGAACTCTCTCAAAATCTTTTACTATTACAGCTTTTATACGTTTTTACTATTACAGTTATCGGGATTAACGAATTGTGAGAAGTTTTATAAGTATTTAGATCTATTCCCATCACATGAAAGGTTGCAGTGATGAGCACTGAGCAGATGACAGTCTGTTGATCGCGTGAATGAAGATCTTATCATTGCAACACAGTTTCTGCACTCTCACTAATGATTTCACCAATGCAAACATGAGGTCAGTACAGTAAGAGCTTCGTTGTGCAGTGTAACAGCGTCATTGATTTCATAACGAGTTTTGGCAAGTGTCCAGATAAACTCGCGCTGTGTGATTGACAGCTTCGGCGACTGGAAAGGGATTGTTCTTTGATGCTTTCTGTATATTAATCACAGTTTAAATAAGATTATTTTCATCCTACTAAGAGAAACGACGTGAAGTTGATTGTTTAGTCACTGGCTTGATTTACTGATGCATAAACAGTATTGAACGACTTTAAGAGAAAGATTATCTGTCTGAACTTGAACAATTACACATCAGACATTCCCATAACCCCCTGGTTCTCCAGAGCCTCGGATGAAGGAACTAAAAAAATACCTTTGTGTTCATTTGTACATCCAAACACTGAGCAACTGCCATGATGTCTCTCGAGGAAAAACCAATATCGTGCTCGCGCCGCTCATATTCTCATGGGCGGCCTAATTCTCTTTGTGGGCAAAGAAGAGAACGGGGAGGTGACCTTTCACCTTATGACGACATAAAGGGAAGATTCTAGATTCGCCCGTCTGAGCTTTCATTTCCTCAAAAATACCCAGGGCTTGGGTTACACCCATCAAAGTGTCTAGCCACTGGGGGACCATCGGCAGGCTAGGGAACTCATATTAATGTTAAACAACCTCAGAAAGTGACATTTTCTTGTCATGGGACCTTTAATAATGTTGTGTTATCATTGATGGTCATTATCAGTTATGATCCTTCATCAAACATCTGTTTGCCTGAAGATGCTATTTTCTGCTATGAAATCTTATAGAATTTCATTCTAATAAAAAATAAACATTATATTAATGCATTTTTGGTAAAACTTTATTTTACAGTGTCCTTGTTACATGTAGCTACCATAGTAATAACAGTAAATTATGCATAATTACATGTTCTAACCCTCAACCAAACCCTAATCCTACATGTAGTTGTTTAATATTTCTCAGTACTTAGATAATTACACTGTAACAACGACACCTTAAAATAAAGTGTAACCCATTTTTTTAAAGATTCTTTATTTTATTTACCTGTAAATTACCACTTTTTTTTTTTTTTTTTACCAATAATTCAAATATAAAAGCACTTTTATCTTTAATTTCACTAC
>NC_138230.1:2067728-2090228 GCF_964197995.2 Scardinius erythrophthalmus | reverse complement strand
TTCCCGGTGGGCCGGTAGTGTTTCGAGGGCCGGTCTGATAATAGTTATACATTGCGAGTTATATTAGCAACACCATCTGGCGGCCTGATGTGCGGCCGCTTCCCGCTGGTCAAACTGTGCAGCCTCTCTGCTCAACACAGTATATAAAAGTGCTGCACCCGTTCGGCAGGTCATGCCATGTCTAGGATCTTCAAAAACACAGAGGGATCAGTGAGCGGCCCCTCCCCAAATGGCATAGCCTGTGGGTCCGGCCTTCGATGTAAAAAGCCGCCGAACACCTCTTTTCCTCGTCACGTTTTGGAAGTCTAACGTCCGTGTGAGTGAGTTAAATGATGGAAAGGCAAAAAAGAAAACTGAAAGGTGGCGCTGAGCATGGGCGGCGCTAGGGAGGGGCTAGCAGTGCTTCAGCACCCCCAAGAAAGACCAAAGCACCCGATAGCACCCCCAAAAATAATTTCTGGAAGCAATTATATTCAGGCTTATTCTATGGAAGCCCTGAACCGCATTTTAAAGAAAAAAGAATACTTTTCTTGTTATTTCGAGATATTAAGTTGTTATTTCAACGTCTCGTTATTTCGACCTAAGAAGTCGTTATTTCGACATAATAAGGGGACATTCTAATCTTCATTAAGCCACATTAAGCGTTCTTATAATGGTTTTCTATGGGAGGAAAATGCTTAACGTGTAATTAAAGGTTGCATTAATTCACGCACAATTATCAGTGAACTTGATTTGAACAAATGCCTTCAACTTGTGTGTGCAAAATTCAGAATTAAATGAATGTGCAGCAATTTGTACAAATAGAGAGTCTGTAGGCCTACTATACTGTTGTAGCCATTAAATAAGCGCATTTAGGTATATATTTGTTAAAATATTATAATGTTATTTTTTTCCATTTATGTTGATTATGAAAAGTGAACAGCATGAGTAAGATAGGATGCGCAATATGAGACATGGAGCAGGTCAGACATGATTTTGACCACTTCATTAAGTTTTGTTTTGTAGAAAACCTTTCTTTAAAGGGAATTTCGTTTTGTATAAATTGTATCTTAATTTTAATCAATTTCATCAACCAATTGCCTGGATTGAATAAATAAGAAGCAAATAGCAGACAATATAATCATGGAGGCGCCGGCGCGGTCACTTGCATTGCTCGTTAACTGGAGCGCATCTCTTCCTAACTTAACGAAGCTCAGTGTATGCCTCACAGACATGAGAAATACATCAAATACACAAAGCTTGAAATGTTGTAACACTGATAGAGTGACACTAGCGGCTCGCTGAGCTCTGGCTGATCACATGTGTTGTAGACCTCAGGGAAACAGAAGTACCTTGTGTTCGTACGGGTAGAAGGTGTTGGAGTCGATGCCGTTGTTCTGGATGACGTAGAGGAACGCTCGGCTCAGATATCCGCCCTTACAGCCGCGGTTCCCCAGACTCACACTGCAGTCCAGCAGGTTCTGTGGACTCAGCGGAACCAGAACGCCGGTTCTCCGCTTCATCTGCCCTTCCAGAGCGCCGACAGCACTGAAGGCCCAGCAGGAGCCACACCGGCCCTGAACACACACACACACACACACCCGTGTTACGCTACTGTGATCACACATATACACACACACACACACACACACACACACACACACACACACGTGTTACGCTACTGTGAACACACACACACCCTTGTTACGCTACTGTGATCACACACACACACACACACACGTTACGCTACTGTGATCACACACACACACACACACACACACACGTGTTACGCTACTGTGAACACACACCCTTGTTACGCTACTGTGATCACACACACACACACACACACACACACACACACACACACACACACACACACGTTACACTACTGTGATCACACACACACACGTGTTGCGCTCCTGTGATCACACACACATGTTACGCTATTTTGATCACACACACGTGTTACGCTCCTGTGATCACACACACACGTTACGCTCCTGTGATCACACACACACACACACACACACACACGTTACGCTCGTTTACACACACACACCCGTGTTACGTTATTTTGATCACACACACACACACACACACACACACACACACACACACACACACACACACGTGTTACATTATTTTGATCACACACACGTGTTACGCTCCTGTGATCTCACACACACACACACACACACACACACACACACACACACACACACACACACACACGTGTTACGCTCTCGTTTACATACACACGTGTTACGCTACTGTGATCACACACACACACACACACACACACACGTGTTACGCTCTCGTTTACATACACACGTGTTACGCTACTGTGATCACACACACACACACACGTGTTACGCTCTCGTTTACATACACACGTGTTACGCTACTGTGATCACACACACACACACACACACACGTTACGCTCTGGTTTACACACACGTTACGCTCCTGTGATCACACACACACACACACACACACACACACACACACACACACACACACACACACACACACACACACGTTACGCTCTTGTTTACACACACGTGTTACGCTCCTGTGATCACACACACACGTGTTACGCTCCTGTGATCACACACACACACACACACACACACACACACACACACACACACACACACGTTACGCTCTCGTTTACATACACACGTGTTACGCTCCTATGATGTGATCACAGTGATCATGTGATCACTCACACACACACACACACACACGTTACGCTCCTATGATCTCACACATACACACACACACACACACGTTACGCTCTTGTTTACACACACGTGTTACGCTCCTATGATCACACACACACACACACACACACACGTGTCACGCTCCTGTGATCACACACACACACACACACACACAACGTTACGCTCTAGTTTACATACACACGTGTTATGCTCCTATGATCAAACGCACACACACACACAAACACGCACACACACGTGTTACGCTCATGTGATCACACACACACACACACACACACACACACACACACACACACACACACACACATTACGCTCCAATGATCTCACACATACACACACACGCGTTACGCTCATGTGATCTCACGCGCACACACACACACACACACACACACACACACACACACACACACACACACACACACCTGTGTTACGCTATTTTGATCACACACACGTCCGTGTTACGCTATTTTGATCACACACACACACGCGTGTTACGCTCCTGTGATCACACACACATACACACACGTTACGCTCTCGTTTACATACACACGTGTTGCGCTACTGTGATCTCACACACACACACACGTGTTACGCTCTCGTTTACATACACACGTGTTATGCTACTGTGATCACACACACACACGTTACGCTACTGTGATCACACACACACACACACGTGTTATGCTCTCGTTTACATACACACGTGTTACGCTACTGTGATCTCACACACACACACACACACACACACACACACACACACACACACACGTGTTACGCTCTCGTTTACATACACACGTGTTACGCTACTGTGATCACACACATACACACACGTTACGCTCTCGTTTACATACACACGTGTTACGCTACTGTGATCTCACACACACACACACACACACACACACACACACACACACACACACACACACACACACACACGTGTTACGCTCTCGTTTACATACACACGTGTTACGCTACTGTGATCACACACACACGTTACGCTACTGTGATCACACACACACACACACACACACACACACACACACACACACACACGTTACGCTCTCGTTTACATACACACGTTACGCTACTGTGATCTCACACACACACACACACACACACACACACACACACACACACGTTACGCTCTCGTTTACATACACACGTGTTACGCTACTGTGATCACACACACACACACGTTACGCTACTGTGATCACACACACACACACACACACACACACACACACACACACACGTTACGCTCTTGTTTACACACACACGCGTTACGCTCATGTGATCACACACACACACGCACACACACACACACACACACACACACACACACACACACACACACGTGTTATGCTCCTATGATCATACACACTCTCATTGCACACACACACACACACACACACACCTGGTTCTGGACGGGACTGACCATCCCGTGCTCCGTCCAGTTGACTCTGGCTGGGAGGGTCAGGTGATCGCGCGAGAGAGGGCCGAACGTCACGTTCACTTCGGGGAGATCTTCCTCCAGTAAACCGTTCATCAGAGGATTGACTTCATCTGCACTCTGAACACACACACACACACACACACCATTTATGTGACCTTTGACCTGCACTGACATAAAGGAAAATATATACTGTATAGCACAGGAACGTCTTGCTTTTCTGAAAACTGTGTCAAAATGAAGTGAATTTATGCTTCATAAAATGAGAGATATATATCTTCAGTTAATTTACCCTTTCAATTAAAGGCAGTTTTGATATTATTTCTCATTTTATGAATATTAATATTAAGCACAAGCTCACCTCATTTTGATCAATTTGACTTCTGATGTACTTTATGTTAAGGTATTTATTTTAATTTAACATGATTTAATTAATTGCATTTTTTTATTTTAGAATTATTTCTTTATTTAAAAATTACATTTTTGTGATTTTTTTATTTATTTTAGTCAGTTTTATTTTGTTGTTTATATTTTAATATGGCTTGAATTCTGCACTTTTATCTTTTTTATGTAAAGAAATAGTTTTTACTTAAAATTATTTATTTTAAATGTATATTTTAATGTGTGTGTGAGTGTGCATGTGTGCGAGTGTGTGTGTGTGTGTGTGTGTGTGTGTGTGTATGTGTGTGTGTGTGTGTGTGTGTGTGAGAGAGTGTGAGTGCGTGTGTGAGAGTGTGTGTGTGTGTGAGTGTGCGAGTGAGTGTGTGTGCGTGTGTGCGAGTGTGAGTGTGTGAAAGTGTGTGAGTGTGTGAGATAAAGCACCGTGTGTGTGTGTGTGTGTGTGTGTGTGTGTGTGTGAGAGTGTGCACCGTGTGTGTGTGTGTGTGTGTGTGTGTGTGTGTGTGTGTGTGAGATAGAGCACCATGTCGCTGAGCTGGTTCAGTCCCAGTGTGAATGTGTGTAGACCGACGGCCGCCTCCTCGTTGTGTTTGAGGATTTCCAGAAGATTCTGCTCCCAGACGGCTCTCCTGTGGCGCTCCTCTCTCTGCAACACACACACACACACACACACACACATTCATAAAATATACATTTCACGAGTTCACCCTTACATCAATTAAACAGAGTAAAGATTATGTGTAGTTGGCCTGCTGTCCGGGGGGTGGGCTCCGAGCTCGGAAATTTTGCCCGGACCCAGAGTACTCCCCCAAAAAGAGCAAAGGACAGCCGCCAGACTAAAGAGCCCCCAAAACGCAGAAACTTGGTGGGCTGGCGATTTGAGAATAAGCGTGTGCGACTCCCTGAAGCCTGGTTGCTTGACCCGGAGGGCCTGCTGGCTCACGACTGGGGAACATAATGTGGGGGACGTAATGTGGAACAACGACGGGAGCAGCTCGCGGCTTCGGGCTGGTGGGTCCTACCAGTCGACGGCGGAGTGACACATTTTGGAAACCCAGCCGGGAGAGTTCTTGCTGCGTCCGCTGGGAGATCAATGCTCGCTGAACAGAGAAAGAAGACCTAGGTGGACGACCTGGAGGGTTTTAATCGACGAGAGTTTGGTGGGCTTCTTTAATGTGGAACCGGTTGGTCCTGATGTAGCTTACGCATCTGAGGACCATCTTCCGAGAGCTTGGATCGGCTGCTGGGAGAGGCCTGAGGCTGAGGTTGCTGACCGATGCAGAAAGAGTGACTGGAGAAATGTTTTGCTGGGATGCCTGACTGTTGGAGAACGGATTTGAGGTGTTTCTGGAACCAAAAGCGTGTCACGGGTTTGTTGGAATCATCTATGAATAGGGGATCAAGAGGGGATTTAGCCTGAGAGCTTCTCCATTGAAGACATGCTCGAACGGATTGGTATGGTTGGATTGGCGATGAGAGGTTGAAGATGTAGATGAAATGGCCTTTTTTGGTTTGGTCTGTTTTACTTTGCTTAATCAAATATGAGATGGTTTCGCTATCCAGTACTGATAAGATGGTGGGGTGGACTCTTGGGTCGAATTTGGAAGTGATGGCGAGTTCCGAGCATCTAAGAAAACCAAAAAAGGCTAGGATAAACATGGCGTGGTGTGTGCGGGCGGTATTGAGGGGCTGGTAGCCTGTGCGGAGGGCATGGATACATTCTGTGAGAATGTCTAGCGTTACGGGTTGTCTGGTGTCGGGACGGGTGGGCTGAGATCGTTGAATCCCTTTGATCAGGAGGGAGGTTTGTGAATTATTTATCTCGGGGGAGGGGGCGCCGTACATCAGTTTGTGGAAAAACTGGATGCCGCTCAGGTAACCTTTGATGGATCCGACTTGGAGGCCCTTAATGCTGTTAAGGTAGGAGATAAATGAGGTGATTGAAAGGAGAGAAAAATCGGGGAACGGCAAGTTATATGAGAAGTGGAATGCTTTAAAACACCTCCAAGCTGTCACATAGGATTGGAGGGTTCTGGGAGAAACTGCTAGGAGGATGGTGTCCAGCGATGCGTCGAGGAGAGGTTTTAACGGGTGGGTTATGGGAATATTAGTTCTGAATATTGAGTTACTGGAGTTCGGAATTGGTCCGCCTCTGGAGCCAGCGTCCTGAATTTCTGACAGAATCTGAGCTCGGATGTTTTGAGACACCGGGGGCCGCTCCGCCGCGACTGCGTTCGATGGGACGGGCATCTGTGTTGCTGTAAAGAGAGAGTGCTGAGATTTTGCCTGGAGAAGAGAGCTGGAAGGGACCAAAGCCGGGGCTGCGATTGACAGCGGAGGCAGCCTCACGCTTGAATCGGCCTCTGGGGCTTGGGGAGGAAGATTAAAAGAAGCATGAGAAGGAAAAGAAGGTTGAAAATGAGAAGAGTGGGCTTGTGCTGCAAGCGGAGGGTTAGAGCTGGAGCTGCAGGCCACTGAAAAGGGGAGGGGTTAGTAGCTGTCGCGAAAAAAGGTTGAAATGATTGGGCCTCCATTGCTAGCGGAGGCAGCCTCACGCTAGCGTCTGGAGCGGGTGCTGCGGGCCTGGCTGCAGCCAGCTGGTGAGGTCTGACAGCGGAGGAAAGCTCGCTGAAGGCCTGTTGCTGGGAGCGAGCTGGATTTGGTGCGGAGATGATGGTGTTGTCAGCGAGGTGAATCCTGAGCTTTGCGGGCTTCACTTTGCCTATTGGCCGCTTTGGGGGCCGGCGTGGACTTCGGAGAGAGGTTGGCTGATTGCAAGGACACATAGAGTGCATACAGTTGCGCTTTATTCATCCTTCGCGAGAACTGAACATCCGAATTGATCAGCGCTTGCCTCAATCCTATGACTGTCCACTTCCCAATAGGTGGAATTGTTGGGACGGCCGAACGATAGGAAGACGCCGGGGAGGAATTCGGATGTCTCGCTGGTGGAGGCGAGGGCTGGCCTCGGCGTGTAGGCGAGAGTGTGGCTGTTCGGGCAGGCCGGCGGGCTCAGCTGGGGTAAGGCGGAGGAGGAGTGGTCCTAGGACCGGCAGATTGCGGCTGATGATCCGGGCAGAGGTTAGACTCGTCGTCGGACGGGAAGAGCTGGAGTTGCGACATGATAGCACAGGGCAAACCAATATGCTGTTAAACTGTCAACGAACGGAGGTAAGTTTGCAGTATATACACACCTCTTACCTCGTTGATTGGATTGATTAACAGAGTGTGGTCCACTCGTGTCTAATTAGGTTTGATTGTCTGAATGTGCTCCTCCCGAACTTTAATAAAACATCATTTAAAATACATAATTTTAAGGAACAACAATTTCTTTACATAAAAAAACATAAAAGTGGTGAATTCAAGCCATATTAAAATATAAACAACAAAATAAAACTGACTAAAATAAATAAAATCACAAAAAAAAAGTAATTTATAATTTTATAGTGTGCACTAGACACTACTCACACACCATGATTCCTCACTGTATAGTGTGCACTAGACACGACACGCACCATGATTCCTCACTGTATAGTGTGCACTAGACACGACACACACTACATGATTCCTCACTGTATAGTGTGCACTAGACACGACACACACACCATGATTCCTCACTGTATAGTGTGCACTAGACACGACACACACTACATGATTCCTCTCTGTATAGTGTGCACTAGACACGACACACACACTATGATTCCTCACTGTATAGTGTGCACTAGACACGACACACGCACCATGTTTCCTCACTGTATAGTGTGCACTAGACACGACACACACTACATGATTCCTCTCTGTATAGTGTGCACTAGACACGACACACACTACATGATTCCTCACTGTATAGTGTGCTCTAGACACGACACACACACCATGATTCCTCACTGTATAGTGTGCACTAGACACGACACACACACCATGTTTCCTCACTCTATAGTGTGCACTAGACACGACACACACTACATGATTCCTCACTGTATAGTGTGCACTAGACATGACACACACACCATGTTTCCTCACTGTATAGTGTGCACTAGACACTACACACACACCATGATTCCTCACAGTATAGTGTGCACTAGACACGACACACACACCATGATTCCTCACTGTATAGTGTGCACTAGACACGACACACACTACATGATTCCTCACTGTATAGTGTGCACTAGACACGACACACACACCATGTTTCCTCACTGTATAGTGTGCACTAGACACTACACACACACCATGATTCCTCACTGTATAGTGTGCACTAGACACGACACACACACCATGATTCCTCACTGTATAGTGTGCACTAGACACGACACACACACCATGATTCCTCACTGTATAGTGTGCACTAGACACGACACGACACACACACCATGTTTCCTCACTGTATAGTGTGCACTAGACACGACACACACCATGATTCCTCACTGTATAGTGTGCACTGGACACGACACACACACCATGATTCCTCACTGTATAGTGTGCACTAGACACGACACACGCACCATGTTTCCTCACTGTTTAGTGTGCACTAGACACGACACACACTACATGATTCCTCTCTGTATAGTGTGCACTAGACACGACACACACTACATGATTCCTCTCTGTATAGTGTGCACTAGACACGACACACACTACATGATTCCTCACTGTTTAGTGTGCACTAGACACGACACACACTACATGATTCCTCTCTGTATAGTGTGCACTAGACACGACACACACAACATGATTCCTCACTGTTTAGTGTGCACTAGACACGACACACACTACATGATTCCTCACTGTATAGTGTGCACTAGACACGACACACACACCATGATTCCTCACTGTATAGTGTGCACTAGACACGACACACACACCATGATTCCTCACTGTATAGTGTGCACTAGACACGACACACACACCATGTTTCCTCACTGTATAGTGTGCACTAGACACGACACACACTACATGATTCCTCACTGTATAGTGTGCACTAGACACGACACACACACCATGTTTCCTCACTGTATAGTGTGCACTAGACACTACACACACACCATGATTCCTCACTGTATAGTGTGCACTAGACACGACACACACTACATGATTCCTCTCTGTATAGTGTGCACTAGACACGACACACACACCATGATTCCTCACTGTATAGTGTGCACTAGACACGACACACACTACATGATTCCTCACTGTATAGTGTGCACTAGACACAACACACACACCATGATTCCTCACTGTATAGTGTGCACTAGACACGACACACACACCATGATTCCTCACTGTATAGTGTGCACTAGACACAACACACTATACATGATTCCTCACTGTATAGTGTGCACTAGACACAACACACACACCATGATTCCTCACTGTATAGTGTGCACTAGACACGACACACACACACCATGATTCCTCACTGTATAGTGTGCACTAGACACGACACACACACCATGATTCCTCACTGTATAGTGTGCACTAGACACGACACACACACACCATGATTCCTCACTGTATAGTGTGCACTAGACACGACACACACACCATGATTCCTCACTGTATAGTGTGCACTAGACACGACACACACACCATGATTCCTCACTGTATAGTCTGCACTAGACACGACACACACACACCATGATTCCTCACTGTATAGTGTGCACTAGACACTACACACACTACATGATTCCTCACTGTATAGTGTGCACTAGACACTACACACACTACATGATTCCTCACTGTATAGTGTGCACTAGACACAACACACACACCATGATTCCTCACTGTATAGTGTGCACTAGACACTACACACACTACATGATTCCTCACTGTATAGTGTGCACTAGACACTACACACACTACATGATTCCTCACTGTATAGTGTGCACTAGACACAACACACACACCATGATTCCTCACTGTATAGTGTGCACTAGACACAACACACACACACCATGATTCCTCACTGTATAGTGTGCACTAGACACAACACACTATACATGATTCCTCACTGTATAGTGTGCACTAGACACAATGCACACACCATGATTCCTCACTGTATAGTGTGCACTAGACACGACACACACACCATGATTCCTCACTGTATAGTGTGCACTAGACACAACACACTATACATGATTCCTCACTGTATAGTGTGCACTAGACACAACACACACACCATGATTCCTCACTGTATAGTGTGCACTAGACACAACACACTATACATGATTCCTCACTGTATAGTGTGCACTAGACACAACACACACACACACCATGATTCATCACTGTATAGTGTGCACTAGACACGACACACACACCATGATTCCTCACTGTATAGTGTGCACTAGTCACGACACACACACCATGATTCCTCACTGTATAGTGTGCACTAGACACGACACACACACCATGATTCCTCACTGTATAGTGTGCACTAGACACAACACACTATACATGATTCCTCACTGTATAGTGTGCACTAGACACAGCACACACACCATGATTCATCACTGTATAGTGTGCACTAGACACTACACACACACCATGATTCCTCACTGTATAGTGTGCACTAGACACGACACACACACCATGATTCCTCACTGTATAGTGTGCACTAGACACGACACACACACCATGATTCCTCACTGTATAGTGTGCACTAGACACGACACACACTACATGATTCCTCACTGTATAGTGTGCACTAGACACAACACACTATACATGATTCCTCACTGTATAGTGTGCACTAGACACTACACACACACCATGATTCCTCACTGTATAGTGTGCACTAGACACGACACACACCATGATCCCTCACTGTATAGTGTGCACTAGACACAACACACACTACATGATTCCTCACTGTATAGTGTGCACTAGACACAACACACTATACATGATTCCTCACTGTATAGTGTGCACTAGACACTACACACACACCATGATTCCTCACTGTATAGTGTGCACTAGACACGACACACACCATGATCCCTCTCTGTATAGTATGCACTAGACACAACACACACTACATGATTCCTCACTGTATAGTGTGCACTAGACACAACACACTATACATGATTCCTCACTGTATAGTGTGCACTAGGCACTACACACACACCATGATTCCTCACTGTATAGTGTGCACTAGACACGACACACACCATGATCCCTCACTGTATAGTGTGCACTAGACACAACACACACTACATGATTCCTCACTGTTTAGTGTGCACTAGACACAACACACACACCATGATTCCTCACTGTATAGTGTGCACTAGACACGACACACACTACATGATTCCTCACTGTATAGTGTGCACTAGACACAACACACTATACATGATTCCTCACTGTATAGTGTGCACTAGACACAACACACACACCATGATTCCTCACTGTATAGTGTGCACTAGACACGACACACACACCATGATTCCTCACTGTATAGTGTGCACTAGACACGACACACACACCATGATTCCTCACTGTATAGTGTGCACTAGACACGACACACACACCATGATTCCTCACTGTATAGTGTGCACTAGACACAACACACACTACATGATTCCTCACTGTATAGTGTGCACTAGACACGACACACACTACATGATTCCTCACTGTATAGTGTGCACTAGACACAACACACTATACATGATTCCTCACTGTATAGTGTGCACTAGACACAACACACACACCATGATTCCTCACTGTATAGTGTGCACTAGACACGACACACACACCATGATTCCTCACTGTATAGTGTGCACTAGACACGACACACACACCATGATTCCTCACTGTATAGTGTGCACTAGACACGACACACACACCATGATTCCTCACTGTATAGTGTGCACTAGACACGACACACACACCATGATTCCTCACTGTATAGTGTGCACTAGACACGACACACACACCATGATTCCTCACTGTATAGTGTGCACTAGACACAACACACACTACATGATTCCTCACTGTATAGTGTGCACTAGACACGACACACACACCATGATTCCTCACTGTATAGTGTGCACTAGACACAACACACACTACATGATTCCTCACTGTATAGTGTGCACTAGACACGACACACACACCATGATTCCTCACTGTATAGTGTGCACTGGACACAACACACTATACATGATTCCTCACTGTATAGTGTGCACTAGACACGACACACACCATGATCCCTCACTGTATAGTGTGCACTAGACACGACACACACTACATGATTCCTCACTGTATAGTGTGCACTAGACACGACACACACCATGATTCCTCACTGTATAGTGTGCACTGGACACAACACACTATACATGATTCCTCACTGTATAGTGTGCACTAGACACGACACACACCATGATTCCTCACTGTATAGTGTGCACTAGACACGACACACACTACATGATTCCTCACTGTATAGTGTGCACTAGACACAACACACTATACATGATTCCTCACTGTATAGTGTGCACTAGACACAACACACACACCATGATTCCTCACTGTATAGTGTGCACTAGACACGACACACACACACCATGATTCCTCACTGTATAGTGTGCACTAGACACGACACACACACCATGATTCCTCACTGTATAGTGTGCACTAGACACGACACACACACACCATGATTCCTCACTGTATAGTGTGCACTAGACACGACACACACACCATGATTCCTCACTGTATAGTGTGCACTAGACACGACACACACACCATGATTCCTCACTGTATAGTCTGCACTAGACACGACACACACACACCATGATTCCTCACTGTATAGTGTGCACTAGACACGACACACACACCATGATTCCTCACTGTATAGTGTGCACTAGACACACACACACACACACCATGATTCCTCACTGTATAGTGTGCACTAGACACGACACACACACCATGATTCCTCACTGTATAGTGTGCACTAGACACACACACACACACACACCATGATTCCTCACTGTATAGTGTGCACTAGACACGACACACACACCATGATTCCTCACTGTATAGTGTGCACTAGACACACACACACACACACCATGATTCCTCACTGTATAGTGTGCACTAGACACGACACACACACACTACATGATTCCTCACTGTATAGTGTGCACTAGACACTACACACACTACATGATTCCTCACTGTATAGTGTGCACTAGACACAACACACACACCATGATTCCTCACTGTATAGTGTGCACTAGACACTACACACACTACATGATTCCTCACTGTATAGTGTGCACTAGACACTACACACACTACATGATTCCTCACTGTATAGTGTGCACTAGACACAACACACACACCATGATTCCTCACTGTATAGTGTGCACTAGACACAACACACACACACCATGATTCCTCACTGTATAGTGTGCACTAGACACAACACACTATACATGATTCCTCACTGTATAGTGTGCACTAGACACAACGCACACACCATGATTCCTCACTGTATAGTGTGCACTAGACACGACACACACACCATGATTCCTCACTGTATAGTGTGCACTAGACACAACACACTATACATGATTCCTCACTGTATAGTGTGCACTAGACACAACACACACACCATGATTCCTCACTGTATAGTGTGCACTAGACACAACACACTATACATGATTCCTCACTGTATAGTGTGCACTAGACACAACACACACACACACCATGATTCATCACTGTATAGTGTGCACTAGACACGACACACACACCATGATTCCTCACTGTATAGTGTGCACTAGTCACGACACACACACCATGATTCCTCACTGTATAGTGTGCACTAGACACAACACACACTACATGATTCCTCACTGTATAGTGTGCACTAGACACAACACACTATACATGATTCCTCACTGTATAGTGTGCACTAGACACTACACACACACCATGATTCCTCACTGTATAGTGTGCACTAGACACGACACACACCATGATCCCTCTCTGTATAGTATGCACTAGACACAACACACACTACATGATTCCTCACTGTATAGTGTGCACTAGACACAACACACTATACATGATTCCTCACTGTATAGTGTGCACTAGACACTACACACACACCATGATTCCTCACTGTATAGTGTGCACTAGACACGACACACACCATGATCCCTCACTGTATAGTGTGCACTAGACACAACACACACTACATGATTCCTCACTGTATAGTGTGCACTAGACACAACACACACACCATGATTCCTCACTGTATAGTGTGCACTAGACACGACACACACTACATGATTCCTCACTGTATAGTGTGCACTAGACACAACACACTATACATGATTCCTCACTGTATAGTGTGCACTAGACACAACACACACACCATGATTCCTCACTGTATAGTGTGCACTAGACACGACACACACACCATGATTCCTCACTGTATAGTGTGCACTAGACACGACACACACACCATGATTCCTCACTGTATAGTGTGCACTAGACACGACACACACACCATGATTCCTCACTGTATAGTGTGCACTAGACACAACACACACTACATGATTCCTCACTGTATAGTGTGCACTAGACACGACACACACTACATGATTCCTCACTGTATAGTGTGCACTAGACACAACACACTATACATGATTCCTCACTGTATAGTGTGCACTAGACACAACACACACACCATGATTCCTCACTGTATAGTGTGCACTAGACACGACACACACACCATGATTCCTCACTGTATAGTGTGCACTAGACACGACACACACACCATGATTCCTCACTGTATAGTGTGCACTAGACACGACACACACACCATGATTCCTCACTGTATAGTGTGCACTAGACACGACACACACACCATGATTCCTCACTGTATAGTGTGCACTAGACACGACACACACACCATGATTCCTCACTGTATAGTGTGCACTAGACACAACACACACTACATGATTCCTCACTGTATAGTGTGCACTAGACACGACACACACACCATGATTCCTCACTGTATAGTGTGCACTAGACACAACACACACTACATGATTCCTCACTGTATAGTGTGCACTAGACACGACACACACACCATGATTCCTCACTGTATAGTGTGCACTGGACACAACACACTATACATGATTCCTCACTGTATAGTGTGCACTAGACACGACACACACCATGATCCCTCACTGTATAGTGTGCACTAGACACGACACACACTACATGATTCCTCACTGTATAGTGTGCACTAGACACGACACACACCATGATTCCTCACTGTATAGTGTGCACTGGACACAACACACTATACATGATTCCTCACTGTATAGTGTGCACTAGACACGACACACACCATGATTCCTCACTGTATAGTGTGCACTAGACACGACACACACTACATGATTCCTCACTGTATAGTGTGCACTAGACACAACACACTATACATGATTCCTCACTGTATAGTGTGCACTAGACACAACACACACACCATGATTCCTCACTGTATAGTGTGCACTAGACACGACACACACACACCATGATTCCTCACTGTATAGTGTGCACTAGACACGACACACACACCATGATTCCTCACTGTATAGTGTGCACTAGACACGACACACACACACCATGATTCCTCACTGTATAGTGTGCACTAGACACGACACACACACCATGATTCCTCACTGTATAGTGTGCACTAGACACGACACACACACCATGATTCCTCACTGTATAGTCTGCACTAGACACGACACACACACACCATGATTCCTCACTGTATAGTGTGCACTAGACACGACACACACACCATGATTCCTCACTGTATAGTGTGCACTAGACACACACACACACACACCATGATTCCTCACTGTATAGTGTGCACTAGACACGACACACACACCATGATTCCTCACTGTATAGTGTGCACTAGACACACACACACACACACCATGATTCCTCACTGTATAGTGTGCACTAGACACGACACACACACCATGATTCCTCACTGTATAGTGTGCACTAGACACACACACACACACACCATGATTCCTCACTGTATAGTGTGCACTAGACACGACACACACACACTACATGATTCCTCACTGTATAGTGTGCACTAGACACTACACACACTACATGATTCCTCACTGTATAGTGTGCACTAGACACAACACACACACCATGATTCCTCACTGTATAGTGTGCACTAGACACTACACACACTACATGATTCCTCACTGTATAGTGTGCACTAGACACTACACACACTACATGATTCCTCACTGTATAGTGTGCACTAGACACAACACACACACCATGATTCCTCACTGTATAGTGTGCACTAGACACAACACACACACACCATGATTCCTCACTGCATAGTGTGCACTAGACACAACACACTATACATGATTCCTCACTGTATAGTGTGCACTAGACACAACGCACACACCATGATTCCTCACTGTATAGTGTGCACTAGACACGACACACACACCATGATTCCTCACTGTATAGTGTGCACTAGACACAACACACTATACATGATTCCTCACTGTATAGTGTGCACTAGACACAACACACACACCATGATTCCTCACTGTATAGTGTGCACTAGACACAACACACTATACATGATTCCTCACTGTATAGTGTGCACTAGACACAACACACACACACACCATGATTCATCACTGTATAGTGTGCACTAGACACGACACACACACCATGATTCCTCACTGTATAGTGTGCACTAGTCACGACACACACACCATGATTCCTCACTGTATAGTGTGCACTAGACACGACACACACACCATGATTCCTCACTGTATAGTGTGCACTAGACACAACACACTATACATGATTCCTCACTGTATAGTGTGCACTAGACACAGCACACACACCATGATTCATCACTGTATAGTGTGCACTAGACACTACACACACACCATGATTCCTCACTGTATAGTGTGCACTAGACACGACACACACACCATGATTCCTCACTGTATAGTGTGCACTAGACACGACACACACACCATGATTCCTCACTGTATAGTGTGCACTAGACACGACACACACTACATGATTCCTCACTGTATAGTGTGCACTAGACACAACACACTATACATGATTCCTCACTGTATAGTGTGCACTAGACACTACACACACACCATGATTCCTCACTGTATAGTGTGCACTAGACACGACACACACCATGATCCCTCACTGTATAGTGTGCACTAGACACAACACACACTACATGATTCCTCACTGTATAGTGTGCACTAGACACAACACACTATACATGATTCCTCACTGTATAGTGTGCACTAGACACTACACACACACCATGATTCCTCACTGTATAGTGTGCACTAGACACGACACACACCATGATCCCTCTCTGTATAGTATGCACTAGACACAACACACACTACATGATTCCTCACTGTATAGTGTGCACTAGACACAACACACTATACATGATTCCTCACTGTATAGTGTGCATTAGACACTACACACACACCATGATTCCTCACTGTATAGTGTGCACTAGACACGACACACACCATGATCCCTCACTGTATAGTGTGCACTAGACACAACACACACTACATGATTCCTCACTGTATAGTGTGCACTAGACACAACACACACACCATGATTCCTCACTGTATAGTGTGCACTAGACACGACACACACTACATGATTCCTCACTGTATAGTGTGCACTAGACACAACACACTATACATGATTCCTCACTGTATAGTGTGCACTAGACACAACACACACACCATGATTCCTCACTGTATAGTGTGCACTAGACACGACACACACACCATGATTCCTCACTGTATAGTGTGCACTAGACACGACACACACACCATGATTCCTCACTGTATAGTGTGCACTAGACCAGGGGTTCTCAAACTATCTGGAGATAGGGACCCCTCAAAGGGCAGAAAAAATTCCAAGGACCCCCTCATAACCGCAACACAAATGTAATAGCTAAATGTAATAGCTAAATAGCTAAAGAGAAAGATGGGATAGGGGCAGGGGCGTTTCTAGGTTTTAAAAACATCAGGGGCTGAGCCTGAAACATTAGGGGCTGGGGGTGGGTTACAAGATATCATGATTCGATACAGATAATAATGTATATTGTAGGTCTATATACAGGGGACAGCCACACCAGCCCACATTACCCCACAGACACGCGCATTGAAATGTGAGTTAGTTGGGGGGGGGGGGGTTCGGGGGCATGCTCCCCCGAGAAAATTTGGATTTCTCGGAGCTACATATGTGCATTTTAAGGTGTTTGAAGGCCCCCAAAAACTGGATAACAATAGCTTTAAAAGCTTGTCAGTGGGCAGTAGCATAAATTATCAAGCAGATAACAAATTCTTAAACATGAGAATGAGGATAAATGTTGAAATGAATGGTCCACACTGCAAAATGGAAATTGAGAATGTTTCTTCTTATTGTTGACAATACACAATCACATATTCCAAACAGGAATGGCCTTAAATGAGAAATCTTTTAAGGATTATTTTGCATATAGATGTTACATTTCAATCAAACACCAGTGCAATCTTTTGTTTGTTTATTTTATAAATATATATCTATACTTATATTTTGCTTATAGTTTCTGTAATTAGCAAAGAACATCTGTGTTAAATAGGAATACATTGTAATAATGTTAATCAAGCTGACTAAATCACGACTGTGCAGCAGTTCACACTCACAATAAAAATACAATATAGCCTAATTGAAAACAAAGACAAGCTCATTATACAAAGGAAATAATATTACAGATCTAGACAAATTGGGTTGCTTATAGTTAAATAAATGTCAAGAACGATCATTTAGGCTAGATGTATTTTTCACATTTTTGGTCACAAAATATTTTTTTTATGACACGAGTCAGTTTTGATGAGTTTGCAATATTGATAAAATGTTAGAATATTAATAATGAAAAAGTACGCAGTTTTAATCTCCCTTTTGGTTATTTCAATACTTAATTGACGACAGAACAGGACGTACATGCTCGTAGTTTCTTTTGCGTGATACAGGGCGCGCTGCATTTGCGCTTGATATTGAAGAGTGCGCGCTGCGAGCGCACGGCTGATACGACAGGAGAGTTTTACTGACATATAGCAGCAAAGCAGCAGCAAAGCCAAAGCACAATGAAATAAGGCGACTTATGATTTCGGGGGTTTACATAGGCTATTGTCCAGTTTCATTTTTGTCAGTCAACTTTTCAAAAAACATTCAGGGCTACACTCAAAACATTCGGGGCTGAAGCCCCGGCAAAATCGTTAACGCATGTGCTGAGGGGGTGCTAGATCATTGACAGGGGTGCTGCGCAATTATATATATAATAAATGAGCTAAACTTGGCCACTAAATATTTAATATTCAATTATTTTAATGATCACAATTAAAGTTTTAATTTTATTAAATTGAACAAGCGCAACATTCAGCATTCAATCAAATATTCTAAAAGATGTATTAATTAATAATAATGTTATAATATGTGTGCGTACAACAAGCAAGATGTGCGTTTGTAAATCCGGTGGCGCGTGCATTGATTTTTATTACAGTGTCGGCTGCAAAGATGAAGTTGACGATCGCCATATTCGTAGTGAACGCGCCTTTAGAGAGAAATGCACATCATGGATTACATAATCAGAGAGTAGCCTTTTTCTTTTCGTTTTGAATTATTTCGTTTAAAGACATTTCAAGCTTTGTGTATTTGATGTATTTCTCATGTCTGTGTGAGGCATACACTGAGTTTCGTTAAGTTAGGATGAGATGCGCTCCAGTTAACGTGCAGTGCAAGTGACCGCACGGGCGCCTCCATGATTATTGTCTGTTATATTTGCATCTTATTCATTAAAAACAATCAATTGGTTGATGGAAAATGTATTAAAATTAAGATACAATTTATACAAAACGAAATTCACTTTAAAGAAAGGCTTTCTACAAAACAAAACTTAATGAAGTGGTCAAAATCATATAACCCGCTCCACGTCTCTCGATATATTGCGCATTCTATCTTACTCGTGCTGTTGCACTTTTCATAAATCAACATAAACGAAACAAAATAACATCATAATATTTGAACAAATATGAAACTAAATGCGCTTATTTAATGGCTACAACAGTATAGTAGGCCTACAGAATCTCTGCAAATTGCTGCACATTCATTTAATTCTGAATTTTTCACAAACAAGTTGAAAGGCATTTGATCAAATCAAGTTCACGGATAATTGTGCGTGCATTTATTAATCCTTATGATACTAAAATCATAACAAAGTAGGCTATGTAAATCAGATGAGCCCAGAATATGAACGCAACGTTCAACGCAACAAATGCATACACGTTAAGCATTTTCCTCCCATAGAAAACCATTATAAGAACGCTTAATGTGGCTTAACGCAGTCACGCAGATAAGAATGTCCCCTTATTATGGCGAAATTACGAGATATTATGTCGAAATAACGACTTTGACAGATTGACGTAATACAACAGAGTTTCTATTGGCCCAAAGTTAAAGCGAGGGGAGTGCTGATGAACACAATGCGCCTGTTTAATTGGCTTTTATTCATTCATTAGCTGTGAGACGTGAAGTTAAAACCTGAGGGAAATGTTTTGGTAGATTGACGTAATGTAAAAGCCGAATGTTCATTGGTCTAACGTTACACGCGCGGGAGTAATGAATGACGATGGGCCCTGCACTTTCTCCGGGTATGTTTATATTTTATAGCGAACTTTCCACGGACCCCCAGGCAGTGCGCCACGGACCCCTAGGGGTCCGCGGACCCCACTTTGAGAACCACTGCACTAGACACGACACACACAACATGATTCCTCACTGTATAGTGTGCACTAGACACAACACACACTACATGATTCCTCACTGTATAGTGTGCACTAGACACGACACACACACCATGATTCCTCACTGTATAGTGTGCACTAGACACGACACACACACCATGATTCCTCACTGTATAGTGTGCACTAGACACAACACACTATACATGATTCCTCACTGTATAGTGTGCACTAGACACAACACACACACCATGATTCCTCACTGTATAGTGTGCACTAGACACGACACACACTACATGATTCCTCACTGTATAGTGTGCACTAGACACAACACACTATACATGATTCCTCACTGTATAGTGTGCACTAGACACAACACACACACCATGATTCCTCACTGTATAGTGTGCACTAGACACGACACACACACCATGATTCCTCACTGTATAGTGTGCACTAGACACGACACACACACCATGATTCCTCACTGTATAGTGTGCACTAGACACAACACACACACACCATGATTCCTCACTGTATAGTGTGCACTAGACACGACACACACACCATGATTCCTCACTGTATAGTGTGCACTAGACACGACACACACACCATGATTCCTCACTGTATAGTGTGCACTAGACACGACACACACACCATGATTCCTCACTGTATAGTGTGCACTAGACACGACACACACACCATGATTCCTCACTGTATAGTGTGCACTAGACACGACACACACACCATGATTCCTCACTGTATAGTGTGCACTAGACACAACACACACTACATGATTCCTCACTGTATAGTGTGCACTAGACACGACACACACACCATGATTCCTCACTGTATAGTGTGCACTAGACACAACACACACTACATGATTCCTCACTGTATAGTGTGCACTAGACACGACACACACACCATGATTCCTCACTGTATAGTGTGCACTGGACACAACACACTATACATGATTCCTCACTGTATAGTGTGCACTAGACACGACACACACTACATGATTCCTCACTGTATAGTGTGCACTAGACACAACACACTATACATGATTCCTCAC
>NC_138230.1:2055228-2060228 GCF_964197995.2 Scardinius erythrophthalmus | reverse complement strand
CTGGATCAAACCTTCAGTTTGTGTTGTTCAGAACTTGTCAGATTTGGATAACTTTGATCCAAAAAAACAGGATTATCCTGAACCCAACAGGATTTCAAGGTGGATTCCAGGAAGAAAATCTAGTAAAACTTTAAAATTGGTCAAATAATACATTTGTATCATTTAGTGTATATAGCCTACTTTTATATAAACAGATTTCAATAACAAACAAAAATAATATGTTCCATTTTTCTGTCATTCATCACCGTATATAAATATCAATGAAACAATCATCAGAGATGAGCCTGTCAAAAATAATGTCTAACAACAGCATCCCTTCCTATACGTGCAGTCAGTCGCTCATCCTGACAGAACGCTCTTCAACAGGCTCAGATTCAAATGTGTGACGTCAAACCTTGGAGGCTACTCTTACCCTAAAATCCTATTTCTTTTTTTCAGTTTTATACACAATTGTATTCTGTTAGCTAGACAAAAAACAGTACAGTAACCATTGTCAATGAAGGACTGGGCTAAGACTGAACGGTGGACATGAGGGATATTTCAATGGTCCTCTGCCATACTGACAAAACATCTACACATTTGGACTCGCAGTGCTTACACAATGCCAAAGGGACAAAGCGTTTTGGGGGCACTGACTGTTTAAATGAGAAGGAAATTTAGTTTTGAAGCATGAGTGAACAGTTTTGGGAGAGATATGAGCTTTTGCAAGTGAGCTATAGTGTTGTGCTGTAAGACTGTTGCCAAATGATCTTAGAGTTTTGAGAATGTAATTTCTGTTTCAAGAAATGAGCCAAACCAATGGAGAAAAACTGTAATATTTTGTATTTTTAGCGAATTTTATGGTATAAAATTATATTTTCGCTGTATTTATAATCCATTTATTCACTTTTTGAGCATAGACCTGAAAATTTAATTTCCAACTTAAACTTTTCTCTCGAGGCATCGACAACACAGCTGACACAGGTAAACACACAACACAGCTGACACAGGCAAACACACAACACAGCTGACACAGGCAAACACACAACACAGCTGACACAGGCAAACACACAACACAGCTGACACAGGGAAACACACAACACAGCTGACACAGGCAAACACACAACACAGCTGACACAGGTAAACACACAACACAGCTGACACAGGGAAACACACAACACAGCTGACACAGGGAAACACACAACACAGCTGACACAGGCAAACACACAACACAGCTGACACAGGGAAACACACAACACAGCTGACACAGGCAAACACACAACACAGCTGACACAGGCAAACACACAACACAGCTGACACAGGCAAACACACAACACAGCTGACACAGGCAAACACACAACACAGCTGACACAGGCAAACACACAACACAGCTGACAGGCAAACACACAACACAGCTGACACAGGGAAACACACAACACAGCTGACACAGGCAAACACACAACACAGCTGACACAGGTAAACACACAACACAGCTGACACAGGGAAACACACAACACAGCTGACACAGGGAAACACACAACACAGCTGACACAGGGAAACACACAACACAGCTGACACAGGGAAACACACAACACAGCTGACACAGGGAAACACACAACACAGCTGACACAGGCAAACACACAACACAGCTGACACAGGCAAACACACAACACAGCTGACACAGGGAAACACACAACACAGCTGACACAGGGAAACACACAACACAGCTGACACAGGCAAACACACAACACAGCTGACACAGGGAAACACACAACACAGCTGACACGGAAACACACAACACAGCTGACACAGGGAAACACACAACACAGCTGACACAGGGAAACACAACACAGCTGACACAGGTAAACACAGGTAAACACAGCTGACACAGGGAAACACACAACACAGCTGACACAGGTAAACACAACACAGCTGACACAGGGAAACACACAACACAGCTGACACAGGGAAACACACAACACAGCTGACACAGGTAAACACACAACACAGCTGACACAGGGAAACACACAACACAGCTGACACAGGGAAACACACAACACAGCTGACACAGGCAAACACACAACACAGCTGACACAGGCAAACACACAACACAGCTGACACAGGGAAACACACAACACAGCTGACACAGGTAAACACACAACACAGCTGACACAGGGAAACACACAACACAGCTGACACAGGTAAACACACAACACAGCTGACACAGGGAAACACACAACACAGCTGACACAGGCAAACACACAACACAGCTGACACAGGCAAACACACAACACAGCTGACACAGGCAAACACACAACACAGCTGACACAGGCAAACACGCAATACAGCTGACACAGGTAAACACGCAACACAGCTGACACAGGGAAACACACAACACAACACAGCTGACACAGGTAAACACAAAACACAGCTGACACAGGCAAACACACAACACAGCTGACATAGGTAAACACACAACAAAGCTGACACAGGTAAACACACAACACAGCTGACACAGGTAAACACACAACACAGCTGACACAGGCAAACACACAACACAGCTGACACAGGCAAACACACAACACAGCTGACACAGGGAAACACACAACACAGCTGACACAGGCAAACACGCAACACAGCTGACACAGGGAAACACACAACACAACACAGCTGACACAGGTAAACACAAAACACAGCTGACACAGGCAAACACACAACACAGCTGACATAGGTAAACACACAACAAAGCTGACACAGGTAAACACACAACACAGCTGACACAGGCAAACACACAACACAGCTGACACAGGCAAACACACAACACAGCTGACACAGGCAAACACACAACACAGCTGACACAGGCAAACACAACACAGCTGACACAGGCAAACACACAACACAGCTGACACAGGCAAACACACAACACAGCTGACACAGGTAAACACACAACACAGCTGACATAGGTAAACACACAACAAAGCTGACACAGGTAAACACACAACACAGCTGACACAGGTAAACACACAACACAGCTGACACAGGCAAACACACAACACAGCTGACACAGGCAAACACACAACACAGCTGACACAGGTAAACACACAACACAGCTGACACAGGTAAACACACAACACAGCTGACACAGGCAAACACACAACACAGCTGACACAGGTAAACACACAACACAGCTGACACAGGCAAACACACAACACAGCTGACACAGGCAAACACACAACACAGCTGACACAGGTAAACACACAACACAGCTGACACAGGTAAACACACAACACAGCTGACACAGGCAAACACACAACACAGCTGACACAGGCAAACACACAACACAGCTGACACAGGCAAACACACAACACAGCTGACACAGGCAAACACACAACACAGCTGACACAGGCAAACACACAACACAGCTGACACAGGCAAACACACAACACAGCTGACACAGGTAAACACACAACACAGCTGACACAGGTAAACACACAACACAGCTGACACAGGTAAACACACAACACAGCTGACACAGGCAAACACACAACACAGCTGACACAGGCAAACACACAACACAGCTGACACAGGCAAACACACAACACAGCTGACACAGGCAAACACACAACACAGCTGACACAGGGAAACACACAACACAGCTGACACAGGTAAACACACGACACAGCTGACACAGGTAAACACACGACACAGCTGACACAGGGAAACACACAACACAGCTGACACAGGCAAACACACAACACAGCTGACACAGGGAAACACACGACACAGCTGACACAGGTAAACACACGACACAGCTGACACAGGTAAACACACAACACAGCTGACACAGGGAAACACACAACACAGCTGACACAGGGAAACACACAACACAGCTGACACAGGTAAACACACAACACAGCTGACACAGGTAAACACACAACACAGCTGACACAGGGAAACACACAACACAGCTGACACAGGGAAACACACAACACAGCTGACACAGGTAAACACACGACACAGCTGACACAGGGAAACACACAACACAGCTGACACAGGTAAACACACGACACAGCTGACACAGGTAAACACACGTGCTAGAAGAGCTTTTGTTTTGTTTGTTTCTGGTCCCACTTCGGATGCCACGATGCCATCAAGCGGTATCTCTGGTCGTAATCAGTCCTTCACTGACCAATCAGCGTTCATTAGCAGAATGCTAGCGTGTTGTGGACAACAACAACTCAACCTGTAAGAAACCGAAAGGACATAAGTACTCGTTCATTCAACTTTCGACCTATAACCCATGTTGAACTTGCAAAGCCTACAATCAAATCTGAGATTTCTCAACGGCAATCGGGTGAAAGAGACAAATTTAGCCGTCTAGCTCCATAGACTCCCATTCACTCTGCACTCATGGGCGATCGCCCCCAGTGGAGCTCTGGTGGTACTACAACCACAATTCGGTACAATAGGACTTAATAGGGAGTGGCCAGGCTCTCCGCAGACGGGATCTGGTAATACATCGTACACATTTTCATATGGTGTGTGTGTGTTTATGTTGAATTGCCTATTTCCAACTTAACGGGACGTTAGTCCCCATGTTGCAAGTTTGGTTTACCACCGGGGAACGCTAGGGAGTGCGGGGAAATTCACCATTCTCACCAGAACAGGTTATTTAACCATCCAAATGATTTCTAAACGGATTTATTAAGTTGAAATAGTTGCCAAGGTCCCCTTTAGTATCCAATGCGTTATTTTTGACCGCAAGGAGCGCAAGTGTTACTATTTTTTTCAGGACCATTTAACCTTTATGAATCATGTCCATGATTTTTTTTCTGTGTTCACATAGCAGACCTTAACAAAACCTTTACCATATTTCATACCATTCCGATGAAGAATAAAAATTCTACCTAAATCAAATGTAAAAATTTTCAGTCAAAAATGACAGAAGAGCTCGCATGTATCGACTACACTACGAGCTGATGCACAATACTCGGATAACTCAGAGATAGCTCATGAAGAGG
>NC_138230.1:2017728-2047728 GCF_964197995.2 Scardinius erythrophthalmus | reverse complement strand
CGAATAGAGCGTCTGGCGCGAGTGATTTCAATGTTAAGTCAATGTAAAGATTCGTTTACGCGCGTCTGGAGGTCTTGCGGCGCGAATGAGGCGTCACGCTCTCTGCGGTTCATAACGGTTTAAATGAACAACAAATATAAGCAAATGTTGAGTGCTGATCAAGAGTTTTGTACAAGCAATTTAAGGTCGCGACTCTTGTCCCACATATAGCAGGCTTCATTCAGTGATTGAAACAAATATTATTAACATTAATTGAAGTTTTACAGTATATAGAACCGACATTGAACGCTCCGAGCGAGCTGTGCCGTGGTAAACATGGAACTTTCCCTTGACATGAAACAGCAAATAATCAAACCAGTGGAAGCCTGCAGTGCATGAAACTGCTGTATCTAACCTACCTCATTCATGCAATATCTATTCAGTCAGTACAGTAGCCTACACTTTAGTAATGTTTCTGTTTAACGTTAAATAAAATGACCTGTCCCTGACCCCTCAGGCAGCGCGCCAACACGCAAAGCAGACAGCCGCGCATCTGCTACCGCGGGCGTGTTTTTCCACATTCGAATATTAATTTTCACCTTCGATATTCTGTTTTTTAAAACTATTCTAATGTAGAATATTCGTTGACAGCCCTAGTTGGTAGTCATATAAAATTTCACCGCTAGAAAAAATGTGTGTGTGTGTCTGAAAACCCTGTTTATGCCTATCTTCAGTTTCCACGTGAAGCTCAGACGGTGTTATGTGTTATACACTGAGCAAAATTATTAACGCAACACTTTTGTTTTTGCCCCTATTTTTCATGAACTGAACTCAAAGATCTAAGACTTTATCTTTGTACACAAAAGGTATTTCTATTTCTCCCAAATATTGTTCACAAATCGGTCTAAATCTGTGTTAGTGAGCACTTCTCCTTTGCCGAGATAATCCATCCACCTCACAGGTGTGGCATATCAAGATACTGATTAGACAGCATGATTATTGCACAGGTGTGCCTTAGGCTGGCCACAATAAAAGGCCACTCTAAAATGTGCAGTTTTACCAAAAACCAGTCAGTATCTGATGTGACCACTATTTGCCTCACGCAGAGTTGATCAGGTTGTAGATTGTGGCCTGTGGAATGTTGGTCCACTCCTCTTCAACGGCTGTGTGAAGTTGCTGGATATTGGCAGGACCTGGAGCACGCCGATCCAGAGCATCCCAAACATGCTCAATGGGTGACGTGTCCGGTGAGTTTGCTGGCAATGCAAGAACTGGGATGTTTTCCGCTTTCAGGAATTGTGTACAGACCCTTGCAACGTGGGGCTGTGTGTTATCATGCTGCAACACGAGGTGATGGTCGTGGATGAATGGCACAACAATGGGCCTCAGGATCTCGTCACGATCTCCCTGTGCAATCAAAATGCCATCGATAAAATGTACCTGTGTTCGTTGTCTATAACATACGCCTGCCCATACCATAACCCCCCCGCCACCATGGGCCACTCGATCTACAACCTTGACATCAGCAAACCGCTCACCCACATGACGCCATACACACTATCTGCTATCTGCCCTGTACAGTGAAAACCAGGATTCATCAGTGAGGAGAACACCTCTCCAAAGTGCCAGACGCCATCGAATGTGAGCATTTGCCCACTCAAGTCAGTTACGACGACGAACTGCAGTCCGGTCGAGACCCCGATGAGGACGACGAGCATGCAGATGAGCTTCCCTGAGATGGTTTCTGACAGTTTGTGCAGAAATTCTTCGATTTTTGAGACATATGTGTTCATTGAATCGATTGTAAAATCGATTTTCCATGTCTAAAGACGTTTCCATTTTAAACGCCAAATATGGGCAAATCCACGGACAACTAACAGTCATTAGGACGAACGTAAAGAGGGCGCTTGAGACGTGCACAAGTCAGCAATATTCCTGTTGATTTATTGGCGTGAAGTTTCGTGCACAATGACAAACAGGAGTGCAACATTCTCGAAAAGCAATAAGCAGAGTGGACTGCCATAACATCAATGAAAAACATTACTGCAGTCTTCAACATGCCTGTGTTTACGGTTAGATAAGTCAAACAAATGTTGCCTGCATAGGCGATTGTTGACCGTAGCCCGAATCTGTATCTGTATGCATGAGACTGTCTGAATACCGGCAGAATTCTCATTTTTGTAGTAAAAATAGAAACATTATGCAGAAGTATAATGTGTGTTTGTCATGGTGTGTTCACACCGGACACGAATAGCGCGTCAGGCGCGAGTGATTTCAATGTTAAGTCAATGCAAAGACGCGTTATGCGCGTAAAAAATTCCTGCGGCGCGAATGAGGCGTCAGAGTTGCTGTGTGATGCGCGTTCGCTGCGGGCGTATCGTGAAGAGCTGGACGCGTTCCGAGAAAAGACCGTTAAAATCGATTCCCTATTTTCGTTTTCTAAACTTATGTTGGTTGGTCCGATCGATTGTGCAATCGATTTTCGAACGTAAAGTGACAGCCCTAGTCTGCAGTCGTGAGGCCGTTTGGATGTACTGCCAAATTCTCTGAAACGCCTTTGGAGACGGCTTATGGTAGAGAAATGAACATTCAATTCACAGGCAACAACTCTGGTGTACATTCCTGCAGTAAGCATGCCAATCACACACTCCCTCAAAACTTGCGACATCTGTGGCATTGTAGCCTAGAAATCTTGACACACCCTAGCGGCAGCAAATATAATTTGCAGCCAGGGTTGTCTAGCAACTCTCCGTTGGCTTGCGAGCTGGAAAAAACAAACTCTAGTCAGGCCAATCACATTGTGTATTGAGCCCTGCCAATGGTGTGTTCCCTGACCCAACATCTTGATGTGGGTCTGGTTTGTCAGGCTAGTGGCATTGTGCTGTGAGATAAAACTGCACATTTTCAAGTGGCCTTTTATTGTGGCCAGCCCTAAGGCACACCTGTGCAATAATCATGCCGTCTAATCATCATCTTGATATGCCACACCTGTGAGGTGGATGGATTATCTCGGCAAAGGAGAAGTGCTCACTAACACAGATTTAGACAGATTTGTGAACAATATTTGGGAGAAATAGGCCTTTTGTGTACATAGAAAAAGTCTTAGATCTTTGAGTTCAGCTCATGAAAAATGGGGGCAAAAACAAAAGTGTTGCGTTAATAATTTTGTTCAGTGTAAATCAATGCTTAGTGTAACTGCTGATACCTGTAAAAACCTGAGAACAATATGGCAGAAGGATTTGGGGATTAATATGGATGATAATGACCGGCGGTACATCCTATCTAATGTGGGTAAGAACATACGGGAAGCCAGGGGGAAATTCATTCAGTACAAAATAGTACATCATTACACCATCTAGGCTTAACAAGATGGGGATAGCTGGAAATATTCTATGCTGGAAATGTAATAAAGAAGAGGGTACTTATTTACATATGGTTTGGGAATGTTCTTTAGTTCACCCATTCTGGTGTAAAATTCTGGCAGTACTTGAAGAGTGGATGAGGTTGATTTACCTGTGAAACCACGACTATGCCTTTTTGGAGATAAATCAGTGATACCCAACATCGCAAAAAATACATTTACCCTTATTAAGAGTGGTTGTATTACAGCTGCCAGGATGATTTTACGAAATTGGAAATGTCCCAAAACCCCAGACCTGAAAGACTGGATTGATGGGATGATTGAAATTGCTTCATCTGAGAGCATGTTGGGGAGACTGCATAATGAGGGAGAGATGAAAAAAACATGGGATCATTTTTGGCAGCATTAAAACAATGGTGTAAATGAATAGGACTGCTTAACAGTTGTTTAATTTCCATGTGCTTTTGTTTTGCTTGTATTCCACTGATGGTGGCTAGTGGCTGAATGTGTAATTGCAAAGGTGTTTACTGAGTAATGTGGTGAATTATAAAAAGGAAAAGATGATTATGACTTTTAAAACATGCATCGAGCCGGTCAAGTATTAACTCTCTCACTCTCTCTCTCTCTCACTCTCTCACTCTCTCACTCTCTCTCTCTCTCTCTCTCTCTCTCTCTCTCTCTCTCTCTCTCTCTCTCTCTCTCACTCTCTCACTCACACACACACACACACACACTCACACACTCTCTCTCTCTGCAGGCTGTGAGAGGGCGATCAGAGACTCGTTCTGCTGTTGGTAATGAGAAGGAGCAGCCCCTCGTCCAGCTGGTGAGTGTTTCCCTCACATCTCTATACACACACACCTCAGATTACTTTAACATTTATTTCATTTTAATAAAATTGATTACATAATATGCAGCAATAGATTATTTAATTGCAAGACTGTTTGCTCATAAATCATATTATTAAAAATCAGTATGTGCTATAATATATTATTAAATTGTATATATATGTATGTGTGTATGTGTATATATATATATATATATATAGTATGTCACAAAAGTGAGTACACCCCTCAAATTTCAGCAACCGTTTTAGTATATCTTCTCAAGGGACATTACTATAGAAATGAAACTTGGATATATTTTCAGGTAGTCAATGCTTGTATAGCAGTAGAAATTTACTGTCCTCTGAAAATAGCTCAACACACAGCCATTATTGTCAAAATAGCTGGCAACAAAAGCTAAAACCTCTTCTAGTCGACTATTAGGGGGCAGCCCTAGTACGGACTATATTTCTGCAAATCATGTGATGTTTAGGTCTATTAGCAGAATTTGCTATGCAAACGTTGCTCTGATGTCTGTCGGTGTGTTTCCCCTGTAGGCGGGTCTCCAGATGTGTGTGGCTGCTGATTGGAGGAGGCTGCACTGGTGGGTGGTGCTCCAGTGGGTAGTGGGTGTGGCTTTATCAGGCCCGTGTTCCCAGCGCTGCGACTGCCTCCCGAAGCTCCCCATCGTGAACTGCTCATCCAGACAACTAGCGTCTGTTCCCGACAGCCTTCCCGACGACACCCAGACGCTCAACCTGTCCGGGAACCAGCTGAGGACGGTGGCCCGGCGCCGGTTCTCCGGGCTCACGCTGCTACGCGAGCTCGATCTCAGTGAGAACATGCTAACGGCGATCGAGGCCGAAGCCTTCGCTGGCTTGCAGAACCTCCTCACGCTGAGACTCGCTCGCAACCGGCTCAAGATCATCCCAGTCAGAGCCTTTTCCAGCCTTCCCAGCGTTCAGTTTCTAGACATTAGTGAGAACATGCTAACGGCGATCGAGGCTGAAGCCTTCGCCGGCCTGCAGAACCTCCTCACTCTGAGACTCGCCCGCAACCGGCTCAAGATCATCCCAGTCAGAGCGTTCTCTGGCCTTCCCAACGTGCAGCTTCTGGACATCAGCGAGAACGAGATCTTAGTGTTTCTCGACGACATGTTCCGAGAGATGCCGTCGCTACAAAAACTTGAGGCGAGCGAGAACGACCTTGTGTTTATCTCAAACCGGGCCTTCGGCGGCCTGGGAAACCTCCAGGAGCTCAATCTGGACCGGTGCAACTTAACGTCGGTGCCGGTCGAGGCGCTGTCGCCGCTAACCGGACTCCTTCAGCTCCGTCTCTGCAGACTCGGAATTACTTCGCTTCCCAATCACTCCTTCCGTACGCTAATCCGCCTTCGTGAGCTACACGTATCCCGCTGCCCGTGGTTAGACTCGCTAGCCGCTAACAGTCTAATCGGACTTAATCTTTCCTCGCTAACGCTTAGCCACTGCAACCTGAGCGCCGTGCCGTATTCCCCGCTTCACCACCTCGTGTACCTGCAATACCTGGATTTATCCTACAATCCAATCACTATTATTCTTCCAAATCTCCTCGGGGATTTGCTACGCCTTCAAGAGCTGCATTTAGTCGGCACTGGATTGTTGCGTATCGAACCGGGCGCTTTCCATAACCTAGCGGGCTTCCGGCTCCTAAACGTGTCTGGGAACCGATTAGCGACGCTGGAGTTGTCGGCGTTCCACTCGGTCGGGACTTTAGAGGTGCTCCGGTTGGATGGGAACCCGCTAGCGTGCGATTGCCGACTTCTCTGGGTGATGCGCCGACGCTCGCGGATTAGCTTTGAGCATTCGCCCACTTGTGGATCACCTGTGCAGGTGCAAGGCCGGATGCTCCACGACTTCTCCGAGGTCGAGCTTCCCCGGTTTTTCACGTGCCGGCAAGCTCGTATTCTGACCCGTAAGCCGCAAGACGTTCGTACGGACGAAGGCCACACGGTTTTGTTCTTCTGCGCGGCGGACGGAGACCCAGCGCCAGCGATCACCTGGATGAACCCGAAGCGCTCCATTCTCACCGGTTCGGGGAGGGTCCGTGTGCTTCCCAACGGGACGCTTGAGGTGCGTTACGCGCAGGTGCAGGATAGCGGATACTATCTGTGTGTCGCGTCGAACGCCGCGGGGAACGATAGTGTCTCCGTTAGCCTGCGGGTGCGCGGGTTTCCGGCGTCCACTCGAAACCGTTCAGGTCAGTTCTTTCTGGAAGGCTGGAGCTTCACGTCGGGACAAGCGGCGGTTAACGGGTCGCAGCCGTTCCCGTTCGACGTGAAGACGCTAGTGATCGCGGTGACTATGGGGTTCCTGTCGTTCCTGAGCTCGGTTGCCGTGTGCTTCGTGTTCATGTTCTTCTGGAGTCAGAGCAAAGGACAGATCAAACACACGGCGACCATCGACTTCGTCCCGCGCAGCTCCGCGTCGGCAAACAGAACTGGTCGGACCACCGTGGAAACGGGCCGGTTCACCATGAAGCTGATCTGAACCTGTTCCAGGTGCTACTAATCCCACATACTCTGAGTGCATAAGATGCATGAAGCTCCTCGTGTAAATGTCCTGTGATTTTCATCCGCAGTGTTTCTATCTTGTTTTCCTGCACAAATATCCAAACGTTCCCTCTGGTGCTCTTCGGTCATTTTTATCCGAAAAATGTTACATTGTTTTTTCTTTTCTTTTTTCTTCATCGGAATAGTATGAAACTTGGTAAAGGTTTTGGCATTTTGCTATGTGAACGCACAAAAAAAAAATCAACTCAAAAATCATGAATGGGAGACGAATTTCATCTAGTGGAAGCGTTTGGTACTGCGGCCAAACAAACTCTTACTGAAAGTTTGTTTTTGTAAATTTATATTTCATATAAAAAATTTAAATAGTATTTTTGTACATTTTTCATAACAATAAATGTAAAAAACTTTTTTTTTTAAGTTCACTTTTTAAACTTTTTGCACTTCATTTTGACCGACACGCGAAGAGCACCAGAGGGTTAAAGGATTAGCTCACTTCAGAATTAAAATGTCCTGATAATTTATTCTCCCCCACGCCATCCAAGACATAGTGTTTTTTTTCTTCAGTCGGAAAAGAATGAGGTTTTTGAGGAAAACATTCCAGGATGTTCCTCCATATAGTGACTTCATTGGATTACAAAGGGTTGAAGGTCCAGATGTGAGTTTCAGGGCAGCTTCAAAGTCTCGACACGATCCAGCCGAGGAATAAGAGTCTCATCTAGACACACCAGCCGACATTTTATAATAAAAAATAAACATTTAAATACTTTTTAACCACAAATGCTTGTATTTCACTAGCTGTAATCCGCCACACATTGTGTGTCACATCACAGCTAGTGCAAGACGAGCATTTGTGGTTAAAAAGTATTTAAATGTTTATTTTGTTATAAAATGGCCGATGGTTTGTCAGGATAAGACTGAAACAGTTTTCCTCAAAAACCTTAATTTCTTCTCGACTGAAGAAAGACAGACATGAACATCTTGGATGACGTGCGGGCGAGTAAATTATCAGGAAATGTTAATTCTGAAGTGAACTACTCCTTTAAATCAAGAAACATTTACTGGAGATGCTAAATTACTCAAGAAGTCTCGTTTTCTGAGAAAATTATCAAAATAAATTGAGATTATGTGTTATTACAACTAACTGAAACTAAAACAAAAAAATTAAAAAACAAAAACTTTTTGTTGCTTTAAAAAGTTTTTTAATGAAATAAAATAAAATATAAAAAACAATGTAATAAAATGATGTGAGCTATAACTGGAATAAAAATGTATAAAAACTATAGACATTTAGAAGAAAAAAAAAAACCCTAAATTTAGTTTTAATTTTAAAGTTAGTTTAAAATGAACTTACTATTAATAAAATTTAAACGAAACCACTAAATAAAATAAAAAAACTATTAAATCTGATGCTATTTTTTTTCTTCTCATTTTAATGGACTCAAACAAAAAGCAAACCATTCAAATGGATGATTTTTTTTAAGCATAAAGTCATTTAAATTTGATCAGTTTCTCAAAACAATTAAAGTGAAGTCACATGACATGAAAGAAAACCATATTTTCTCGTTTCACAATCTCACGTCTGCAAAACTTTTGGCATCTCAGATTTCTGCTTGTGTTTGTTTGTGATTAATCTGCCGTGTGTTTGTAATGACTGAAGTGTGTGAGATGATAATGAGCTGTAACTCTTTTAAAAGGTTCTGAAGCTTTAAGTTTAGTCAAACTGCTGGTGTTTCGGCATGATGTTCTCGCTGATCTGCATGTGCGCATGTGCATGAGTGATGATGACGACACTGGCTTTAATCAGCCGCTGATGAGAGAAGATCTCAGGTTAATTAGGTTCGTTCATGTTCAGTAAATCCTAGAGGAATTATATCATTTATTCAGAGATAATGAAAGCGCTGCATCTCAGGTCTGCGTGAATGCCTGGAACGGTTGCATGTGTTTTATGAATGTTGATATTGTAAAAAATATCAGACGGTAAAAAAAAAATCCCATATTTATGCATTTATACACACACACACACACACACACACACACACACACACACACACACACACACACACACACACACACACACACACATATATATGCAATCTAACTCAGAGCAATATTGTATCCTCATGCACTGCTGTTTATTACCATAAATAATCGTTTCAAATTCTTTGTTCAAGATTCTGTCAGCTTTTATGAATTTTACATCTGAGTTTATCTCTCTGTATCATTTGTTTTATTGCAAATATTAATATGCTGATCTCTTTTTAGAGATATCAGGGGTTTGATTGTACATTTTTATTTTGTTCTAAAGACGCTATTCGAAATGTACTAGAATTTGAGAAATGCGTCAGTTTAAATATATCTATTTACTATTTTTACTGTTCAATTTTTTTGTTTGTTTTAAATGATCAATTTACTTTTTAATTTCCTGAGAAAAAAAAAAAGTATTTTTATTCAATGAAAATGAATCAGTTTTGCAGTTTCTGTAAGAAACCATTGCCAAAAGCATTAAAGCTATCTCGAAACTATTTGTTTGATGCAGTGCTTTATTCATCATATATATCCAACGATGCTGTAAATATTCGTTTATATGTGCAAATCTCATTCATAATTCACAGAAGATAAGAGATCACACTCGTACAGTCCCTCATCATTCATGCTCAGCTCATGAGATTAATCTGAATGCAGTCGCTCTGATTGGACGTTTCCAGTCACGTGTCTGTCTGATCTATCATCAGTCTCCTCGTGTTTTCTGGAGCCTCGCACTGGCGCCTCCTGCTGCTCAGCCAATCACAGTACAGTCTGTGCTGTCCGGACATTTCCTACTTCCCACTTCTGAAGTCGTGTTTAGACTTCGTCGTTGAGTGCTTTGCTGTCGGAAATAATAGGAATCATGGAGGACACCAGGTTATTCTTATTATGTATTTGGGAAAGCTTATTTAAGCTTAAATTGAACGTATTTAATTTTGAATAAAATTAGCATATAGCATATGCATAAAGCATATTTTACTGCACTAAGTTAGATAGACAGCTTGCTGAGGATTCAGGAAGGGTTTGGGACTGTAACACAAAAGTATAAAATATTTTACACAGCACGGAAATATGGGTCTTTAAGATGTCGCCGTTAAGTGAAAACAAAATGTATAATACAGTTTGGCGGGTTTTAGCGGTAATTATGAAACTGTGAGGTGATTTTTCTGAAATATTATAGGTATTTACGTCCATCTTAAGAGTAAATGTTGAGTGTTGTCTTTTTATTGTTTCCTATCCTTCATCAGCAGGTTAATGAGTTTGAAGTGATTTTGAAACTTATCCGTAGCATTATATTTAAAGTTTTGAAGCGTCAGTAACGGTCAGGAATTAAACGCCTCAGTCACGCGAATGAAAGTGTGCAGAAACATCGTTTCTTCGGTGTTATTTTCAGAATTTGTTGTCTGAATTCGACCAGAAAGATTTTATTTAACTATTTCATGATAAATAGTGAATTTCTCGTGATTAACAGAGACTAATAACGAAGATAAAGCAGTATTTTATTGTCCTCGTGTTTGATTGGCCGATGGACCTTGTGCTCGTGTTTGATTGGACGATGGTAAACATATAAATGAAGAAGAATCCGCATGTTTTGAGGAGGTTTTCATCTTGTTATTTGTGAGAATCTCCGTGTTTCTCTCAGTCTCCGAGCGGGACATTATTTCTCGAGTGTGTGTGTGTGGTGTGAGGTGTTTCTCCTGATATCAGCGCGTGTGACCGTCACTGAGGTGTGTATCGCGCTGAGTGACTGCGCTAGCTCGAACCCTTCGTCAGTATCGCTTCTCGGCCTTTTGGCTAAGATCAAGTGTAGTATCTGTTCTTATCAGTTTAATATCTGATACGTCCCCTACCCGGGGACCATATATTAAATTGATTTTTGGATCAGGGAGATGGAATAGGGGCTTGCTCCGTCCACTCCACGCATCGACCTGGTATTGCAGTACCTCCAGGAACGGTGCACCCCCTCACGGGGAAAATGACAGTTTAAAGACAGAATGTTTATTTTATTGAGCATAGCTAGCTTTGATATATAGTTTACAGTAACGTTAATATGATTGTGTGCTAACGTAAAAATTAAGTCGTCATGAATACTTAACCGGGTTTTTCTACGGTGACCGGGAAAGGACATGTTCTAACGAGCATAGGCATTTTGACGTAGATGCCGCATGCGACTCTCCAGCTCCAGACACGTCGGCGCGTCCGCCATCTTGGAACGGTCAGTGGTGTGGTCACTCACAGTAAGATTAATGATGCCACAACATTGCGCAGATTCTGGTTGTGTAACCGAGGAGATTTAAATTCCGAAGAAATAATAACCTTTCATAGGTGAGAATGTGTTGCTTTTTATATGTATTAACTCAATATTACATGGTACTTATTTTAATGTTTTTACTTTATGGTAACTTTTTAAAGTTGTGTTATCTGACGCTTGTCTTGTAATGTGTTTGTTTAGTAAAATCATCTGCTGAAGTCTATTTCATATATAGATATTCATGCGTCTTTTTTAGCTAGCCTTACTCACTATGTTTAATGTTTTACAGGCATGAAAACGAGGCTGTGGGACAGAAGTACAACACGTTTAATGTTGTTTAACAACATACAATATTTTATAAAGGTGCTGTAAATTGTATTAAATTAAATTGGTTTTAAATCCCATTTTAAGGGGTAATTTAAATGTTAGTAATCAAAAACCACCTTTAAACTGATGAAGCATACAATTGAACAAAAACACATTAAATGTTTAACATTAAATATTAAATAAAAAAATTCCCCCCTAAATTTAGTTTTCATTTAAGTATATTTGGATTCCATTTTAATGTTAAAATAAACACAAAAAGCACATCTAATTTTTTTGAAATCATGAAACAAACAATAATAATAAAAAAAAGTTTTACATTTTAAGGCCCTATGAAATCGATTTAATTTTTTCTTAAATTCTATTGTTTTGTTTTTTAACCAGATCCTGTGTTTTCCATTCTGGATTCCATTTTAATGGTTCGATTAAATTTTAATAATCAAAAAGCTTGTCTAATCAAGCAAAGTCATACAATTTTCTTAACAATTAATAATGTATTAATTTTTACATTAATAATGAAATGTTTATTTTTCAGAAATTCTGTTATCATTTTTTTTTATAACAAATGTATTCATACGAATAATACTGACACATTTACTAAGTTCTGCACATTCCCCAAACCTCCAGTATTCTTTTATTAAATATTATTTTAGTCTAATGTGATGATGCTTTCAGTCATCAACAGCAGTGTATGACTCTAAACTCAAACACATTTCAGGGCCGAAAATAAACAGATCCATCAAATAAAAACACGTCTTTTGATAAGCATGTATATAGTCATTTATTTGTTTGTTGAAATATTTAAAGTTTTGTAATATTTCCCCAGAAAAATGTAAACTTCTCCATATTCACAAAAAGAAAGACATTTCTGTTTATCAATCATTGTCAATAAAATGAAATTCATAATTACAATAATAATCATATTTGAATATAATAATATCTTTATAATAATAATCATAATATGAACATTCAAAACATCACTCCATATTCAGAGATGCTGCACTCTAGAATCAACGAACCTCTCCCGCATTCGAGAATATTTCCATGAGTAAATATATAAATATATACATCCTACGCTCCTGAATCGGGTCAGGGGTCAGGGGTCAGAGGTCAATGCTATGGCTTGTCCGTGTCTATGGCTAAATTAGCGGGTGGTTCCCGTTCATCATGAACTCATAGCAGTAAGAACTAGTGCTACACGATGGGAAAAGATACACGATCACGATCTGTCGTAGCATAACTGACCCCTGTACACACACCATGGCTGTTTATGATCGCCTTATTGAAATGTACGTCTCATGGCGACACGCGCTCGTGCTCAGCCAATCAGAGCGTCTCATGGCGACACGTGCTCGTGTTCAGCCAATCAGAGCGCCTCATGGCGACACGTGCTCGTGTTCAGCCAATCAGAGCGTCTCATGGCGACACGGCGTCTCATGGCGACACGTGTTCAGCCAATCAGAGCGCCTCATGGCGACACGTGCTCGTGTTCAGCCAATCGGAGCGCCTCATGGCGACACGTGCTCGTGTTCAGCCAATCAGAGCGTCTCATGACGACACGTGCTCGTGCTCAGCCAATCAGAGCTCAGTATGGGAACTGTAGGCACAGAAACACTGTTCATTATCATCTTTTTTCATAACTATTATTACCTGAAATGCAGACCAAAGTAATACTTCCAACAGAAAAGGTAAATAAAGACGAAAGTAAGTGACTAAAGCCCCAGCAGCGACTGGCGTATATGAGTATCATCCATCAAACACCAAGAAAAGAGAAAAACTCAACCCACTTAAAATGAGAGAAACTTTCAATCTGGACTCTATGTACAGAAATCAGCAGCCCGTCAGTGTGTGAGTGTGTGTGTGTGTGTGAGAGAGAGAGAGAGAGAGAGAGAGTGAGTGTGTGTGAGAGAAAGAGAGAGTGTGTGTGTGTGTGAGAGAGAATGTGTGTGTGTGTGTGTGTGTGTGTGTGAGAGAGAGAGTGAATGTGTGTGTGTGTGTGTGTGTGTGAGAGAGAGAGAGAGAGTGAATGTGTGTGTGTGTGAGTGTGAGAGAGAGAGTGAATGTGTGTGTGTGTGTGTGTGTGTGTGTGTGTGTGTGTGTGTGTGAATGAAGCACAAGCGCTGTTCTCAGACCCAGTGAGCCGCAGATGGTCGACTGAAGCGTTGATGATCAGGACACACACACACACACACACACACACACTATCTCACACACACACCTAATACTGGAGGAAACCATTTCACCGTTTCATGAGAAATATGAACAGGCAACATCTGTAGGGAAGCATCAATATGAAACTCCTGATGACTCGTCATGCGCACTAACGATGACGCTGAAAAACGCGCAAATTAATGTTTCGCAACATCATCACTAATACGCTTTTCTCAAATTCTGTCTTTCGTTTAAATATTTTTGGATTCCGTTTTAATATTAAAATTAAACATTAGTTAAAAAGCACGTCTAATTAATTGAAATCATGAAACTTAAACAATTGAACAAAATGTATGAAAAAGTTTTACAAAAAAACACATTTTAGGGCCCTATGAATATTTAATTTTTTCTTAAATACTATTTTATTAAATTTTTTAGATAATCAAAAATCATGTCTAATCAAGTGAATTCATACAACTTTCTTAATGAAATAATGTATTAATTTTTACATTAATAATGAAATGTTTTATTTTTCAGAAATCTGTTATAATATATTTATATATATTTATGATTTAATACAAATACATTACCAAAAATGGTGGTATTAATCAGATTAAGGCAAAAAATATCAACAATTTAATTAAGTTTTTAAAATGTACTCAAATGAAAGTTTAATTCCTTTTATCTTTTTAAGTGCTGCACAACAGGTTTGCTGATGAAAATAAAAGCACAGAAGATTGTCTAATAGTCCTTAAAAATAAAGTTTTAATATTTTTTTAATTACTTATATTATTATTATTACTTTGCGAAATACATTCTGCTGTACAATAGTAATACTTTCTTTTATAATTTTAATAATTTCTGTCACAATTTCTTCAAGTTAAACCGAACTTTTATTTTGACGGGTTGTCGTGAAGAGCTCGGTTCGTGTGTGCGTCTGATGACAGATCTGATCAAATCAAAGCGGTGAAATGCGTGTGAATCACATGATGAGTGACAGGAGCGGCTCACTGGCGTCTGAGAGCGAGAGCTTCAGTGAACGCTGGAGTTTATGATGATGGTCTTCATCGGAATCACTGAAACTCTTCGTACAAACAGCAAACGTCTCGTGTTCGGAGGTTCACATCCACGTGAGCATGAGATAAACCGAGTGTTCGACTCGCTCGTGGAGTCTGCGTTTGCCCTGTTGTTCTCAGTGGAGCTCTTTAGGCACGGAGAGGAGACAGGAAGGGGCGGGGCTCTGAGCGGCACGGCAGCGTCTGATTGGCTCAGAAAGAATCAAGCCCCTCAATACATCATTTGAAAAAAACAAGAGTCATTATTAGGAAGTTGAGGCTGCAACTGATCAAACACACACACACACACACACACACACACACACACATACTCATGTACACAAACACACTCCTGCAGTAAAGGGAGAGAGAGAGAGAGATGATGGGAAGAGAACGAGTGCTGTCTCTCTCTCTCCGTCTGCGGTGATTTTCTTTGTGCTATCGGTGTGATTGTTTCGGCCTCGAGATGCTGATTGTCGTCCATTTGGCTCAAAAAAGACAAAGACAGCAAGAGAGAGAGAGACACATCTGAGAAATATATATTTATATATCACTTATATACATATATATTCTCTCAGCGTGTGTTTGAGAGAGAGAGAGAGAAGGAGAGAAAGAAAGACTGTAGAGTTGGTCGTCCTGCTCAGGCTCCGCCTCTCTCTTCTCTCTCAGCCAATCGTCAGACACTCCTGGGTTGAGGTTCAACCAATCACGTGTCCTCTAGTCCTGCCCGGGCCAATCATGTTCCAGAGTGGGCACCATATATCGGCTGAGGGAGAAACAGAGGCCGAGATTCAGGGGCGGATCCTCAACTAAAACTATTAAAAACATGATTTCTGTTCTTTGAAATAAAGCTGAAACAACATCAAATATAAACAGGAAAAGTTGAAAACCTGAAAAAAAAAAAGAAATTTACAAATGTTACCTTGGAGATAAACTGAATAAGTTTAGGTTGAAACAAAAATTATGAACTAGAAATCAATAAATAACAAAAATAAAACAAAAATAAAATTAACTTAAATAGCAATATTGAAAAAAAAAAAAAAACTAAAATGACAAAAGCACACAATGAAAATACCCAAAAAATATCTAAAAATATCAAAATGTTATTAAAAAGATAATAAAACTAAAATGAAACTCGAACACTGGCACACTCATTATAAATTCATCACAATGGGAATAATTAATTCAATATTCATCAAACAGTTAATTGCATTAAAACACAGTCATGTGAATAGAAATGATCAGTGAATGAAGAGCGGGTGTGAAGGACAGGAATAAATGATGACAGACTATATGATGTCATTCTCCATCAGCCAATCACAGGCCCTCCCTCTGAGGACGTGCTGTCACTGTCAGCCAATATAAAGTTAGTATATAGTTATCACTAAAGTTATTATTAATTGTTATTATCACTATAGTTATCGGTATGTAGTCATCACTATAGTGTTTATCCACAGTTGTCTGAGTTGGCTGAACAAGACTTAACAGTATATTTCATGATATTTGAGTGGGAAATTCAATGATAAAAAATGGTTTAAATATTTATCAGTCATATGGTAATATCGAGTGAGATCTCTTACAAATAAAAATGGGCTTCATCACATTTGATTATTTTCTCTTTTTATTTGGATCTTTATGGACTCAAATCAAAAGATAATCTGATTCATATCAAATGAACACAGACATGACATAACTCTCGTGGAGAGACATGAAGGTTACAGACGGTTTCTAGTGTGTGTGTGTGACAAACCTGTTCTGTGAACACACACACACACACACACACACACACACACACACACACACACACACACACACACACTCGTGGAGAGACATGAAGGTTACAGACATGTGTGTGACAAACCTGTTCTGTGAACACCCACACACACACACACACACACACACACACACACACACACACACTCGTGGAGAGACATAAAGGTTACAGACGGTTTCTAGTGTGTGTGACAAACATGTTCTGTGAACACACACACACACACACACACACACACACACACACACACACACACAAACACACACACACACACACACACACACACACACACACACACACACACACACACACTAGTGGAGAGACATGAAGGTTACAGACGGTTTCTAGTGTGTGTGACAAACATGTTCTGTGAACACACACACACACACACACACACACACACTCGTGGAGAGACATGAAGGTTACAGACATGTGTGTGACAAACCTGTTCTGTGAACACCCACTCACACACACACACACACACACACACACACACACACACACACACACACACACACACACACACACACACACTCGTGGAGAGACATAAAGGTTACAGACGGTTTCTAGTGTGTGTGACAAACATGTTCTGTGAACACACACACACACACACACACACACACACACACACACACACACACACACACAAACACACACACACACACACACACACACACACACACACACACACACACACACACACACACACACACACACACACACACACACACTCGTGGAGAGACATGAAGGTTACAGACGTGTGTGTGACAAACCTGTTCTGTGAACACCCACTCTCTCACACACACACACACACACACACACACACACACACACTCGTGGAGAGACATGAAGGTTACAGACGTGTGTGTGACAAACCTGTTCTGTGAACAATCTGGTTTTGAGGTCAGGCATTCCACTCCCTCTCAGCTCATCCTCTACCGCCATCAGCCTGTAACACACACACACACACACACACATTCCCAGGATGCTCTGCTGCGTCAGTGAAGTGTGTGTGTGTGTGAGGCGTCTGACCTGTTGATGATGCCCTTGATCTGCGAGTCCTTCTCGTGCTGCTGCTGCCGGAGCCTCCTCTCGCTGTCGTCCAGCCGGCTCTGGTACTGGAGCAGGATCTTGCTGGTCTGATGCTCCTGCGACTGCAGCCGGCGCTCGTACTCCTCCAGCTTACGGTGCGACATCAGCAGACGCTCCTTCAGCGAGTGGATCTCCTCCTCGTACTCGCGCACCTGCACACACACACACACACACACCGAGAGGAGGAGGAGGAGGATGAGGACGGCAGATCATCTCACAATGCAAAACTTGTCTTGTGGTTGTATGAATCTCTTTACACGTAAAATAACATTTCAAATATTTTGCGTCAAATCAATTATTTTTAAATTCATCAATTATTTAAAATATGTAAGTTGAAATAAAAGATTTTCACCGAATCAGTCATGATGATGATGGCAGAGCTTCAGCGGCTTACATTCTTTCATTCACATGCAAAATAAAAAGTCACAATGCAAAACATATCTTTTGGTTTTATAAATGTGTTTCTTTATATGTAAAATATACTTTCAAATATTTTTTTTCGTCAAAACGAATAATTTTTTATTAATTAATTATTTAAAATATGTAAGTTGCAATAAAACATTTTCACTCAATCAGGCATTTATACTGGTTTAAGCATGAAAATAGGAAAGTCTGCTTTTTATTAATGTGTTTAATGCAAAATCAAACTTTTGGTTCTAAAAACACTTTCCATTTTCTTCACGCAAAGTCTCGTCTGAAATGCGATGGCATCATCGCTCTCTCCTCAATGGCTGGGTGAAGTCCCAGCCGCCCAACACTCGCGCATTACAAGACCGGCCTACTGAGCTTTGACTGCTGGGAACTCTTACTCCAAGTTTGGACAGGGCGCTCCAAAGCGACTGCCCAGGAAACCCTCGGCAGCCTACTTCCCCTGGCAAGTTCCATGCGCGCCATCCCACCTGTTGGCTCTGTTGGGTTTTCCCAAGCTTTCTCTCATGGGCCTCTTGTATCCTCTCCTCCCATGGCACAGTCAGTTCAAGCAGCACCACCTGTTTTGTTGCTCTGGACCACAGAACTACGTCGGGTCTGAGAGTTGAGGTAGTGATCTCCTCTGGAAACTCGAGCTGTCTCCAGAGGTCAACTCCATGTCCCAGTCAGGAGCCGATGTCAGGATTCCTGCGCTAGTTGATGCCCCGCTAGAGCTCTCCCCTGCTCTAACAAACCTGATCAGACGGGGTGCTGTCGTGGGTCTTCCTTCTCTCTTCCTCCAGGCCTGTAGCCAGCTCGGCAAGTATCTGGTCATGCCTCCATCTGAACTTGCCATCAGCCAAGCTAGCCTGACATGATGACAACACGTGTTCAAGGCTTGCAGTCTGGGCTCTCGGCCAGCCCCCAACGATGGAGGCTCACTGGTGTTGGTAGGACATCGTATGTGGAGCACAGGAGGAATCTTCTCTTCTTCTCCTCCATGCCACACATATCCCTCCACCCCAATGGTCTTCCTTGGACACCGCCCCAACATGTCCACCTCCCCTGGTTTGTCATGGCTGCTTGCCTATCCTCCTCCACCCTACGGAGCTCTTCCTGGACTAGGCTGCGGCGACCTTTGGCATTAGCATCCCTCCACCTAGCTCTGGTTATAACTAGGGGTGTAACGATACATCGATATGGATCGATGCATCGATATAACGTCTAACGATACGATGCATCGAATCCACACGTAAAATATCGATATACACCTTTATTTTGACACTCTCCACATTCTCACGTAACATCCTTCCGCCAAAGCGCACATTTTCGTTTAACGTTACTCACCAACCATACTGTCTGCCGGCACAAAAGCCGGTATTGTCCGCTGTCAAGGCATCAACAGACAAGCAGTCGCACCCTTGTTGGTGAACACAACCAGATAAGTCCGTTTTAGCGACTCAGCGCACAGTATTCAGGTCAGATGACACTTTGAAAAGACGCGCTGGCTAAGAGGAGTTTCGTCAAAGCTGACTGGAAGTGATCGAGGATGGATAATTTCAATGAACTTGATGAACTTGTGATATCTTCTTCGGGGCGTAAAAGGAAAATAAAAGCTGAAACATTTTCACAGAACCTTACTAAAGCAGCTCGTTTAGTGGTGAGGGAAACACTCTCTGTACTGCGTGTACGTTAATCACAACAACAAAGTTTGTCAGGCGTCTATGTCAGCTGAGGAGATTAACGTAACCGAGTGTTGTATTATTTATCATAGCAATTACTTGGTTTTGTTTGACTCAGAAAGATGAAATGTGAATGTATCTGCTCTGCTAAAAAAAAACAAAAAACTTTTAACATATTAAAGCATACTTTCAATTAACTTTAATTTTGTAATTTACCTGTATTATTATTATTATTATTAATCAAAACAACCCAGCTGCAGTTTGATTGATATTACTTGGAATGCACAATAATAATAAAAAACATGATTTATGAAAATGAACAAGAACGGAGTACTAGCAAATGACCACTTCTGTTGTAAATGTCCCAATTAGGAGCAATTTTCAAAGAGTTTAATTAAACGTTCATGTTATATATTTTGGTTGCATTTGTGAGTTAATAAAAATGTAACTGGTTGTGTGAACATAATATCTAAATATCGATTAATCGATCAAAACAGCCGTGAATCGAATCGAATCGTATCGCAGAATTTTTTGAGGTATCGGCAAATATCGTATCGTTGGCTGAGAGAATCGATATCGTATCGTATCGTGATGAACTGTCCGATGTACACCCCTAGTTATAACTCCTAGGCCCAGCCTGCCTTGGTTGACCGTCCCTTGCGTAGCCTTGCCTCCGCGTCTGCCACAGCCCTGCTTGCTGACCATTTCCGTCCTGTGCGGATGGTGATATCTGCTTGGCGGACCAATTGGTCACTACTGTCGCGAAGCATTATCACCTGCCGGGCTTTGGCCACCTTAGACTCTTCAACCACAGATGTTAATGGGAGCTGTAACTTGCTTCCTGAGCTGTACAGGCCGATTGAAGAAAGGCTTTTGGGGACTGACAGCCATCTGCGAAGGAAGGTGTTGATCCTCCTTTCCAAGGCTTCAACTGTTGTATACGGCACTTCATACATGAGCAGTGGCCAAAGCACACCATGCTGGTAGCCCCAGAGTTTGAATCTTCCAGGTAGCCCACTCCTATCCAAGGCTCGCATCCAAGCTTCCGCCTGCCCAAGCATCTCCTTCACACTCTCTCGGCCATTCAGTTCCGCTATAAACCATTTTCCCAAGCTCTTAATGGGTCTCTCACTAGCCGCGTTTCCATCACCCTTCAAATTGCGCAAATTGAAATTGCGAATTAAAAATACGCCCAATGGAAACACATCAATTTCGCAAAAACTCCAAATTTATCGCAAAAAAGTTTTATCGCTCGCATGAGGTGGTTTTGGTATGAGGGAGAAACACCCAGAAACACCTCATATGTGCCGCTCACAGTATAATAAGGGTCGTTCCTCACCATTAATGCTTGGAAAACACAATTACGTCTCCTTCGATTAATAATAATGGCCAGTGCAGTGGCTGGGATATAGTACATAATCCTACTAACCTACCGTTTTAGTCGCATAACATCGGTTAATGGAAACGCCGTCATTTCGCAATAGTTTTTTGTCGACATTTAGAAAAAAATTGCAAAAGTTTTGCGCAAATCTGTAATTGAAATGTGCCTATTGTCATTGGGGATGAGGTCTTCTCCAATCCTGAAGCGAAACTGGTCCTGCACGCATCCTTTTCTCAGCACAATGCTCCTTGACTTTGCTGGCTTAAACTCCATCCCGGCACCTGCAATAATCTTGCATAGATCTTCCAGAATCCACCGACCTTCTGGGAATGATCTTGCCGTTATGGTCAGGGCATCCATGAATGCCTTAACTGGAGCCTGCTGAATCCCGCTTGCCAGAACTGCACCTCTTCTAGGCTTCTCCACTGTCTTGACCAAGAGGTTCATTGCAGCTGCAAACAAGATGACTGAGATGGTGCATCCAGTTACGATGCCTTTTTCCTACCGCTGCCAGCCGGTGGTGAAGTCCCCACAGGTGAATCGCATCCTGAAACGGTTGAAGTACTCCTGCAGGAGGTGCTGGACTTTCCCTGGGAAATGGTACGCATGTAGTGTGAGATCCACCAGCTTGTGAGGGAAAGTTCCATATGCATTGGATATATCGAGAGAGCCACAGATATATCGAGTATTTTTACATTTTTAAATATTTTGCATCAAAACAATTATTTTTGAATTCATTAATTATCTAAAACATGTAAGTTGAAATAAAATATTTTCACTGAATCAGTATCAATCTGAATCAATATACTGATTTGAGCATGACAATACAAAAGTATGCTTTTTATTACAGTTTAATAATTAAGAAAATAATGTCACAATGCAAAATCAAACTTTTTGTCCTAAATTTTTTTTTTTTGCGCAAATAAATTTTTACAATATTTTGCATGAATAATATTATTTATTCTTAAATTTACATTAAAAATTATTTAAATAAAGCCATTATAATTTGTATTGAACTATGACATATCAAGACAATAATGTCACAATGCAAAACCATTCTTCGTTTGCTCTATGTAAAATATTTTGCAGATATTTTTTCAAAAAAATTTCCAAACTCTTTGGTCCTAAAAATATTCTTCATTTTCTTTATGCAAAATAAAATATTGTCTTTTGGTTGTATAAATGTCTGCATTTTCTTTATATGTAAAATATAATTTCCAATATTTTGCATCAAAACAATTCTTTTTCATTATCAGACGCTCCTTCAACAAATGGGTCTCCTCCTTGTACTCGCACACCTGAACACACACACACACACACACACACACACACACACACACACACACACACACACACACACACACACACACACACACACACACAGTGATGGCCAGTGCTTAATTTGTAAATAAATAATTGCCGGATCAAAAACAGCAATTGACCAATCGCTAAGCCCCTCCCCTTGATCATAGATGAGCCAATGGCAGTTGAGTATCAGTTGCACGGGGACCAGAACTCGGACATCTTTAGGTTTCAGCGCCTTAGAAAAACATTGGAAGATCCAAAGCTCTCATCGTTTTTTTGGTGTTTATGCTACAGAAATGGAAAAATTATGTGCCTGGTGTTCTTGTAACACTGTAACACTTGTAACTTCAGCTGCTTACATTCTTTCATTAAATAATTTTTTTTATGCAAAATAAAAAGTCACAATGCAAAACTTGTCTTTTGGTTATACAGTCAAACCAAAAATTATTCAGACACCAGATATCATATTGATATTTTTTTACTAGTGGTTGCAGGACACTAATTTATGTAAGTGAGGATAGCAAAATAAAGTAAACTGTGACATTTTATACCCAAAAATGACCAGTAAAATGACCAGAAAGAAGCAGTCAAGCAACAGGAGGTGACAGTCAATGTAAGTGTTTTGTATCCTTTTCTCATCTGATTTAAGTGCAGTTGCAGTTACTGGGAAACAGTGTTTGTCTACTGTGCTCACAAGCTGACATTCCGGTGAAGTCTCCTTTGTTCGCGCTTAGTCACTTGGTAAACAGTTTCGCTAGTGAGGCGTGTCCAGCTGTATTCATTAACGACATTACAGGTGAGAATAATTTTGCCGGTGTCTTCTAGTACTATATTCTCTTTTCCCATCAGTCTCTGGAATTGCCAGTCCGCTGTAAACAAAGCTGATTTCATTACATCTATTTCTAGTCATTCGGGTCTCAGCCTACTGGCCCTGACTGAGCCCTGGATCAGACCGGAGGACACTGCCACACCGGCTGCCCTCTCCACTAACTTCACCGGACGGGGTAGAGGTACTGGTCTGCTCATCTCTCATCCATTACCACCTGTCCGCTTGATCCTATACCCACTAACCTACTTCAAGCCATTTCTACCTCAGTTGTACCCGCACTTATGCACATCATAAACACCTCTCTTCACAACATTTAAGCAGGATTGGGTAACCCCTCTGCTTAAGAAACCCACTCTAAATCCAGCACATCTGGAGAATTACAGACCGGTATCTCTCCTTCCATTCGTCGCGAAAACACTTGAACGAGTTGTTTTCAACCAGATCTCTTCCTTTCTTACACAGAAGAACCTCCAGGACAACAACCAGTCAGGATTCAAAAGAGGACACTCAACTCAGGTAGGTCCTTCAGGGTGTCGTGGAGGGGTGTGGTGTCTAAGACCCAACATCTAGCTACTGGAGTGCCTCAGGGCTCAGTGCTGGGACCGCTTCTCTTCTCCATCTGCATGTCATCACTAGTGTCTGTCATTCAGGAACATGGTTTATCCCATCACTGTTATCATCTAGCTACTGGAGTGCCTCAGGGCTCAGTGCTGGGACCGCTTCTCTTCTCCATCTACATGACATCACTAGATCTGTCATTCAGAAACATGGCTTTTCCTATCACTGCTACGCTGATGACACACAACTCTACCTCTCATTCCAGCCTGACGATCCGACGGTTGCTGATCGTATCTGGCCGGATGTAACATTTCTGGCTGGATGAAGGACCACCACCTTCAACTAAACCTTGCGAAGACAGAGCTACTCGTGGTCCAGGCCAACCCAACAACTTCACCACAACTTCACCATTCAGCTAGGCTCGTCATCCATAACATAGTTGAACTTCACAGAGCACATTGCTAGCACTGCCCAGTCCTGCAGATTTGCCTTGTACAATATCAGGAGGCTCAGACCCTTCCTATCAGAGCTACACAACTCCTTGTCCAAGCGCTTGTTCTATCCAGACTGGACTATTGTAACGCTCTCCTGGCTGGTCTTCCAACTTGCACAGTCAAACCTCTGCAACTGATCCAGAACGCCGCAGCAAGAGTGGTCTTTAACGAGCCGAAGAGACGCCACTCGTCCACACGTCACTCCTCTCCTCACTACACTGCACTGCAGTTGCCAGTTGCCACTCGCATCAAATTCAAGCCACTGACGTTTGCCTACAGAACAACCACTTGCTCTGCTCCCTTTTACTTTAACTCTTTACTCCAGACCTACGTGCCATCCAGGAACTTGCGCTCTGCAAGCAAACGTCGTCTTGTGGTGCATCATCTCAAAGAGGCACAAAATCTCTTTCTCGGACCTTCACCTTGACTGTTCCCTGCTGGAGGAATGATCTAACTCCACCAGAGCGGCTGGCTGAGTCCGTGTCCATTTTCAAGAAACGGCTGAAGACGCATCTTTTTCGGCAACACCTGATCCACATTAACACTAACACTTTATCTTCTATTTTATATCTATTATCTTTAAAATAAAATAAAAAATACATGTACTGCGTTAACTGGGAAGGGTCACAGCACTTGCATAGTGTTGTCCTATTGTTAGTTTAACTGCTTCTATTGCTCTCATTTGTAAGTCGCTTTGGATAAAAGCGTCTGCTAAATGAATGAATGTAAATGTGAAATTATAAAAATTTGGGGTAACACTTTATTTTACAGTGTCCTTGTTACATATGTTACATGTACTTACCGTAGTAATAACAGTAAATGATGCATAATTACATGCCACTAACCCTCAACCAAACCCTAACCCTAGGTGGAATGAGTACTGACCCGGTCCAGGCGGGACTCGTCCATGCTCTTTGAATGCTCCTTCAGCTTGAACTCCTCTCGGTCCACACGCAGACTCTCGATGTCCGCGGAGAGGTGAGGCATGTTGGACACCCAGGCCACCGTACGCTCCGACGCAGCAGTGGGGGGGTTGAGCGTGGACGGAGACTTCGAGCCCTGACCACACACACACACAGAGAGAGAGAGAGCACGTGACCACAGATGCCACTCATCAGAATATATACAGTATATCATTGATTAATCTGAGACTATATGAGGATATACACTAGCGATCAAAAGTTCATTATGATTTTTGGTAACACTTTATTTTACAGTGTCCTTGTTACATATGTTACATGTACTTACCATAGTAATAAGAGTAAATTATGCATGCAACTAACCCTCAACCAAGTCCTAATCCTACCCTAACTCTATAGTAAGTACATGTTCCTAGTTAATATTACTCAGTACTTAAATATATAATTACACTGTAACAATGACACATTGTTAATGTTTCTAAAAGAGTGAGTTTATTTGAACAGAAATACAGTTAAAACAATGGAATATTATTATAATGTAAATCATCTGTTGTCTATGTGAATATATTAGTAAAGTGTAATTTATTCCTGTGATCAAAGCTGAATGTTCAGCATCATTACTCCAGACTTCAGTGTCACATGATCCTTCAGAAATCACTCTAATATGATGATTTGACAGTATGGAAACGTAACGAGACACTGTGACCCAGTTCGTACCTGTTTGTTCATGCCTGGCTTGAGCAGATGCTGCTGGTTGGTTTGCTGCGAGGCTTTTGCTGATTGGCCGGTTGGTGTGTTCTCAGCGCTCTCATTGGCTCCGCCCTGAGGGGCGGGGCTCTCCGCGGCCGTGCTGGACTGATGCGGCAGCCCGGGGGCGGGGCTATCTTTGACTGACAGCTGTTGCCTGGGCACCTGCCTCCCGCCGTAGCTGGACTCGGGCGACTGCAGCAGGTTCCCGCTCTGAGGGCGTGTCTTAGGGGGGGTGGAATTAGCGGCCGAGCTGACAGACAGCTGGTGGGGGGGCTGAGGCTTCATGCGCTGAGGAGGGGTCGGGGCCATGGAGGCCTGGCGGGCGGGGTGAATGGTGGTTGGGGGCGTGGCCAGAGAGGCGGGCGTGCCAGTGCCCGTCGCTGTCTGCGGGGCGATGCCCATCAGAACCTGCTGCTGGAGATTCTCCTGACACACACACACACACACACACAGATTTCAACAGCAGTATTAGTAGGGTTGGGAATCGAAAATCGATTCCAATACTTGAGGGTCAGGAATCAGATACTTGTTATAAAATTTTAAAATCGATTCCTCTTAGCGATTCCTTTGTGAACATTTCAGTGACTTTCAAACCATTCAAGCGCGAGAGACTGTTTTCATGTGTATCAGTATATTGTATCCGTGCAGCTCTTAAAGGGACAGCAGCCTAATATTCCTGCTGCCGTCTCTATAATAACACTAATCAAACAACTAAAGACAGAGAGAATATTCACTCGTTCTTGACTGAATAACTTGTGTAACTATATTTTTAATGAATATTTTATTAAAGTGCCGTGTTATTCTACATTTGATAAGTTTCTGTACCTGAATACTTGAAAATCTTAAAACACTGTTTATTTCAATCGTATCTTTGTTCAGCTGTATCTATTTTTTGCGACTGCTAATTTTTTATTTGTTCTTGTAGTGTTTATAGTCTTTAATAATGCTTGAAATGTAATGCTAATGCTAGTTGTTTTTCTATGATATTTTTAAACCACAAGCAAACGTTCCTTGTGTAAGTGTTCTATAGCCTGTTGATTTCTGTTCATGATATTCAGCTACAATTTAATGTTTTGCAATATACAATATACAATATACAAAAGAGAGTCAATCCCATAGACCCGCATGTTAAAATGCCCAACTTTACAGCAGAGAAAAACATGTTTACAGTCTGGTGCAAAAAGTGGTTTTGGTCTATAAAGCTAATGTTGCCCTTCATGACGACTGTGGGGGGGGGACTGTTTTTATAACTCATCCGTTTAAATTATATTAAGCCTTAAAGTTCTGCATAATTAAGGGCGTGGCCACCTGAGTGACAGGTGGATTGCCACTGATGTCATCACTAGAGTTTGTCTGCTTTCTGTTAGCGTCACGTCACCTCAGCTAATCCGCCTCGCTGCACATTTCCGTTTATCCGCGAGTGACGCTGCCAAGATGGCGACGTGGCGACGAAACACTATGGCAGTGTTGTGTGTAACGCATTACAAGTAACTTGAGTAATGTAATCAGATTACTTTTTCAAGAAGCTAGTAAAGTAACGCATTACTTTTAAATTTACAACAAAATATCTGAGTTACTTTTTCAAATAAGTAATGCAAGTTACTTTGTTTTCACATTTATTGACTGACAGCTCTCTTGTCCTCATGTTGAGACAAATAAAAGGGCAGAGGCGTTGTGTGTGTGTGTGTGTGTGTGTGATCATGATGGTTATTGTAGTTATAGACTAAATGTGAGCATTTACTCATCTCACTTGCACACAAAAAAGATAAAATATTCCTCAAAATGTATAAAATCAGTGAAATTCAGAATCAGAATACTATGCAAACCTCCAATAACTAAATATGTTAAATAAAACATAAATTTTTATGCATTTAATCGCACTTTATGAATCATTGTACTTGCCTCTGACTTTCGATGATTTAGTGAAACCATAAGCAAAAATGACTATAGATTTTTTTTTTCTTTTTTTTTTAAGTGTTAAACTTTTTTCTCCTGCATCTATTCTACCATGATCCAGAACAGCAGCAGCTGAAAGGTTTGTTTGAGGGGTGCCCTCTACTCTACAGGAGTGAATGTGCATTTCATTCAGCCTTAAGCATATTATTTCACTTTTGGTGTGAAAGGGTCTTTACATTTGCCCAAAAATATAACTTTTTTGATATAAAAAACAAGCCCAGCCCAGTTAATATGTAATACAATTAGTTACTTATTAAGGGAGTAACCCAATATTATAAAGCCTAACTTTTCTAAAAAAGTAACTAAGTGACGCAAGTAGTTATTTTTAAGGGAGTAACGCAATATTGTAATGCTTAACTTTTCTAAAAAAGTAACTTAGTAACGCAATTGGTTACTTTTTAAGGGAGTTACGCAATATTGTAATGCATTACTTTTCTAAAAATGCAATTAGTTACTTTTTAAGGGAGTAATGCAATATTGTAATGCTTAACTTTTCTAAAAAAAGTAACTAAGTAACGCAATTAGTAACTTTTTAAGGGGGTAACGCAATATTGTAATGCTTAACTTTTCTAAAAAAGTAACTAAGTAATGTAATTAGTAACTTTTTAAGGGAGTAATGCAATATTGTAATGCATTACTTTTCTAAAAAAAGTAACTAAGTAACGCAATTAGTAACTTTTTAAGGGAGTAACGCAATATTGTAATGCATTACTTTTCTAAAAACGCAATTAGTTACTTTTTAAGGGAGTAACGCAATATTGTAATGCTTAACTTTTCTAAAAACAGTAACTAAGTAACGCAATTAGTTACTTTTTAAGGGAGTAACGCAATATTGTAATGCTTAACTTTTCTAAAAAAGTAACTAAGTAATGCAATAAGTAACTTTTTAAGGGGGAACGCAATATTGTAATGCTTAACTTTTCTAAAAAGTAACTAAGTAATGCAATTAGTAACTTTTTAAGGGGGAACGCAATATTGTAATGCTTAACTTTTCTAAAAAAGTAACTAAGGCAATTAGTAACTTTTTAAGGGAGTAACGCAAAACTGTAATGCATTACTTTTCTGAAAAAAGTAACTAAGTAACGCAATTAGTAACTTTTTAAGGGAGAAACGCAATATTGTAATGCATTACTTTTCTAAAAAAAGTAACTAAGTAACGCAATTAGTAACTTTTTAAGGGAGTAACGCAATATTGTAATGCATTACTTTTCTAAAAACGCAATTAGTTACTTTTTAAGGGAGTAACACAATATTGTAATGATTAACTTTTCTAAAAAAAGTAACTAAGTAACGCAATTAGTAACTTTTTAAGGGGGTAACGCAATATTGTAATGCTTAACTTTTCTAAAAAAAAGTAACTAAGTAATATAATTAGTAACTTTTTAAGGGAGTAACGCAATATTGTAATGCATTACTTTTCTAAAAAAAGTAACTAAGTAACGCAATTAGTAACTTTTTAAGGGAGTAACGCAATATTGTAATGCATTACTTTTCTAAAAAAATAACTAAGTAACGCAATTAGTAACTTTTTAAGGGGGTAACGCAATATTGTAATGCTTAACTTTTCAAAAAAAGTAACTAAGTAACGCAATTAGAAACTTTTAAAGGGGTAACACAATATTGTAATGCATTACTTTTCTAAAAAAAGTAACTAAGCAACGCAATTAGTAACTTTTTAAGGGAGTAACGCAATATTGTAATGCATTACTTTTCTAAAAAAAGTAACTAAGTAACGCAATTAGTAACTTTTTAAGGGAGTAACGCAATATTGTAATGCATTACTTTTCTAAAAAAAGTAACTAAGTAACGCAATTAGTAACTTTTTAAGGGGGTAATGCAATATTGTAATGCTTAACTTTTCTAAAAAAGTAACTAAGTAACGCAATTAGAAACTTTTAAAGGGGTAACACAATATTGTAATGCATTACTTTTCTAAAAAAAGTAACTAAGCAATGCAATTAGTAACTTTTTAAGGGAGTAACGCAATATTGTAATGCATTACTTTTCTAAAAAAAGTAACTAAGTAACGCAATTAGTAACTTTTTAAGGGAGTAACGCAATATTGTAATGCATTACTTTTCTAAAAAAAGTAACTAAGTAACGCAATTAGTAACTTTTTAAGGGGGTAATGCAATATTGTAATGCTTAACTTTTCTAAAAAAGTAACTAAGTAACGCAATTAGTAACTTTTTAAGGAGGTAACGCAATATTGTAATGCATTACTTTTCTAAAAAAAAGTAACTAAGTAACGCAATTAGTAACTTTTTAAGGGAGTAACACAATATTGTAATGCATTACTTTTAAAGTAACTTTCCCCAACACAGCCCATAGGG
>NC_138230.1:1992728-2012728 GCF_964197995.2 Scardinius erythrophthalmus | reverse complement strand
TGAAAAGCTGGCCAGGCTCTGCACCACCTTGGCGATGAGCGTGAGTGTTCGCGAGGTGCGTTCGGACGGATACTCCTGCGTCATGTTGAACAGCGACGGGGACATGATGGCGGGACACAGGAATCGCAGGAAGAGGGAGGAGCTTATGAGGCGGTCGGCGATGTCCTCTCGCCCGCGTTCAGCACAGCGCACACGCCACGAGGCGAACACCTCCTTCAGCTCGCGGGGAAACACACTGCAGAGAGAGAGACAGAGAGAGGCAGAGAGAGAGATATTCACTATCAGGGGTGCATTTCCCGAAATCATTGCTAGCCAACTATAGTCGCAAGTTCTGTCGTTATCCGCGTAGTTCAACGAGTGGACAGATGAAGGACCCCCGGGGAGGTGTGGACAGATGAAGGACCCCCGGGGAGGTGTGGACAGATGAAAGACCCCCAGGGAGGTGTGGACAGATGAAGGACCCCCGGGGAGCTGTGGACAGATGAAGGACCCCCGGGGAGGTGTGGACAGATGAAGGACCCCCGGGGAAGTGTGGACAGATGAAGGACCCCCGGGGAAGTGTGGACAGATGAAGGACCCCCGGGGAGGTGTGGACAGATGAAGGACCCCCGGGGAGGTGTGGACAGATGAAGGACCCCCGGGGAAGTGTGGACAGATGAAGGACCCCCGGGGAGGTGTGGACAGATGAAGGACCCCCGGGGAGCTGTGGACAGATGAAGGACCCCCGGGGAGGTGTGGACAGATGAAAGACCCCCGGGGAGGTGTGGACAGATGAAAGACCCCCGGGGAAGTGTGGACAGATGAAGGACCCCCGGGGAGGTGTGGACAGATGAAGGACCCCCGGGGAGCTGTGGACAGATGAAGGACCCCCGGGGAGGTGTGGACAGATGAAGGACCCCCGGGGAAGTGTGGACAGATGAAGGACCCCCCGGGGAGCTGTGGACAGATGAAGGACCCCTGGGGAGGTGTGGACAGATGAAGGACCCCCGGGGAGGTGTGGACAGATGAAGGACCCCCGGGGAAGTGTGGACAGATGAAGGACCCCCGGGGAGGTGTGGACAGATGAAGGACCCCCGGGGAGCTGTGGACAGATGAAGGACCCCCGGGAAGGTGTGGACAGATGAAGGACCCCCGGGGAAGTGTGGACAGATGAAGGACCCCCCGGGGAGCTGTGGACAGATGAAGGACCCCTGGGGAGGTGTGGACAGATGAAGGACCCCCAGGGAGGTGTGGACAGATGAAGGACCCCCGGGGAAGTGTGGACAGATGAAGGACCCCCGGGGAAGTGTGGACAGATGAAGGACCCCCGGGGAAGTGTGGACAGATGAAGGACCCCCGGGGAAGTGTGGACAGATGAAAGACCCCCGGGGAGGTGAGTACAGATGAAGGACCCCGGGGAGGTGTGGACAGATGAAGGACCCCCGGGGAGGTGTGGATAGATGAAGGACCCCCGGGGAGGTGTGGACAGATGAAGGACCCCCGGGGAGCTGTGGACAGATGAAGGACCCCCGGGGAGGTGTGGACAGATGAAGGACCCCGGGGAGGTGTGGACAGATGAAAGACCCCCGGGGAGGTGAGTACAGATGAAGGACCCCGGGGAGGTGTGGACAGATGAAGGACCCCCGGGGAGCTGTGGACAGATGAAGGACCCCGGGGAGGTGTGGACAGATGAAGGACCCCGGGGAGCTGTGGACAGATGAAGGACCCCCGGGGAGGTGTGGACAGATGAAGGACCCCAGGGGAGGTGTGGACAGATGAAGGACCCCCGGGGAGGTGAGTACAGATGAAGGACCCCGGGGAGGTGTGGACAGATGAAGGACCCCCGGGGAGGTGTGGACAGATGAAGGACCCCAGGGGAGGTGTGGACAGATGAAGGACCCCCAGGGAGGTGTGGACAGATGAAGGACCCCCGGGGAGCTGTGGACAAATGAAGGACCCCCGGGGAGCTGTGGACAGATGAAGGACCCCAGGGGAGGTTTAGACAGATGAAGAACCCCGGGGAGGTGTGGACAGATGAAGGACCCCGGGGAGGTGTGGACAGATGAAGGACCCCGGGGAGGTTTAGACAGATGAAGAACCCCGGGGAGGTGTGGACAGATGAAGGACCCCGGGGAGGTGTGGACAGATGAAGGACCCCGGGGAGGTGTGTACAGATGAAGGACCCCCGGGGAGGTGTGGACAATTAAGGACCCCCGGGGATCTCTGGACAGATGAAGGACCCCCGGGGAAGTGCGTACAGATGAAGGACCCCCGGGGAGGTGCGGACAGATGAAGGACCCCTGGGAGGTGTGGACAGATGAGGGACCCCCGGGGAGGTGTGGACAGATGAAGGACCCCCGGGGAGGTGTGGACAGATGAAGGACCCCCCGGGGAGGTGTGGACAGATGAAGGACGGGGGTTCAACGTGGCTAAGCGACCAATTTGCGACAGTATGGATTCGGGAAACAGTCGTGTCTAAGCTAGTTGATTTCTTCAACGATGCATCACACTATGGTAGCTAAGCAGTGAGTTATTGCGCTGTACAGGAAACGCACCCCAGAGCGGACTATTTTTTATAAAATAAAAACACATTTTTAAAATAAAAACATTTACTAATAATTAATTAAATATGTAAAAATTGTAATAAATATAATTTTTTTTATAACACACTTAGGAATAATGAATTAAATCATTAAAATCCAAAAATGTAAACATTTAATTTCAAAACAAAACCCATCAAAATAAAATATGTACCAATTAATTAAATCATAAAAAATTAAAATTTAATAAATCTTTTTTGAATAAATACATTTAAAACAAAACCTAATAATAATTAAATCATAAACATTTTTAAATAAATAAAAAACAAACAAAAAAACAATCGAAATAATTTTAAAATAAATACAATAAAACAAAGTGTATCAATATTTAATTAAATCAAATAATTTCAAAACAAAAACCATCAAAATAAAACACTTTCTAAATAACTAAATCATAAAAATTAATTAATTAAAGAATTAATTAATTAATAAAAACCATCAATCAAAATAAAACACTTATTAATAATTAATTAAATCATAAAAACCATAGAACTGCAAACATACGAATTTGTTGTTAAATTATCCAAAAATTAACTAGAAATGTGTGTGTGTTACGCGTGTTTGGTTGGTGGGTCAGCTGACGTGTGGTGGTATGAACTGACCAATGGGAGTTGATGATCTTGCAGAGCGCCAGTTCACAACACATGCGCAGGTTTGCCTGATGATCCGACAGAACCGAGGGAGGCGTTCGCATCGGGTCCACCTCACAGTTCTCCTCAGACTCGTACAGCGCTCGGATAAACTCTCCTGTGGAGAAGACCTTCATCATCATCATCATCATCATCATCATCCTCACACACACACACACACACACACACACACACACACACACACACACACACACACACACACACACTCAAACACACACACACCCACACCCACAGTTCTCCTCAGACTCGTACAGCACACGGATGAACTCTCCTGTGGAGAAGACCTTCATCATCATCATCATCATCCTCACACACACACACACACTCAACCTCACAGTTCTCCTCAGACTCGTACAGCGCTCGGATAAACTCTCCTGTGGAGAAGACCTTCATCATCATCATCAACATCATCCTCAAACACACACACACCTGCACACACAGTTCTCCTCAGACTCGTACAGCACACGCATGAACTCTGAGCTAGAGCAGAAGACCTTCATCATCATCATTCTCACACACACACACACACACACACACACTCACCGATGGTGTCCTTCAGGTATCGATGCGCTATGAGCTTCAGGAACTCCTCGATGGCTTTGGTGGCCAGTGTGTTTTCTCTGAAGATCAGATGCTCTCGGTCCATGAAGCGATCGACCTCAGTCATGGCCATATCCGACAGGAAGTCCTGAAACACACACACACACACACACATGCCTGACGTGAGTCACATGACCACTCGAGTATCATTGACTAAACTTTCATGATGTATAGATGCACTTTCATGATGTATAGATGCACTTTTATGATGGACAGATGCACTTTTATGATGGTTACATGCACTTTTATGATGGGCAGATGCACTTTTATGATGGATAGATGCACTTTTATCATCGATAGATGCACTTTTATGAGTTTTACGTCACTCACACACACACACACACACACACACCTTGGCCTTGCCAGTGCTCTGCAGGATGTGCACCAGCGCACACGCCACCTCCTCTTTGCTCTTGGCGCTCAGCAGCGGCTCCAGAACTCCACACAGCGTCCTGTAGTTGTTGGTCACGTACTCTGCAAACTCTTTGTAGAGCTCCATGGGCAGGATGTTCATGCTCTGGTATCGAGACTTGAGTCGCAGCGAAGCGTTGATGATCTTCCCGCCGCCGGAACCTTTAGCCAGAGCGCTGGGCTGGAGCACCGGGTACCACTGCTCCACGAACTGGCGGCCCGTGAGGCTGGGGATCGGGATGCTGACCAGACCCAGATACGTGCTCTTCTCCTGCCACACACACACACACACACAAGCTGGTTATCTACAGCAGGGCTTTCAGACCGGGCCCCGGGGCCCTCAGGAGTGACAGGGTTCAGGGGCCCTCAGGAGTGACAGGGTTCAGGGGCTCTCAGGAGTGAAAGGGTTCCAGGGCCCTCAGGAGTGACAGGGTTCAGGGGCTCTCAGGAGTGACAGGGTTACAGGGCCCTCAGGAGTGACAGGGTTCAGGGGCTCTCAGGAGTGACAGGGTTACAGGGCCCTCAGGAGTGAGTTCAGGGGCTCTCAGGAGTGAAAGGGTTCCAGGGCCCTCAAGAGTGACAGGGTTCAGGGGCTCTCAGGAGTGACAGGGTTACAGGGCCCTCAGGAGTGACAGGGTTCAGGGGCTCTCAGGAGTGACAGGGTTCAGGGGCTCTCAGGAGTGACAGGGTTACAGGGCCCTCAGGAGTGACGGGGTTCAGGGGCTCTCAGGAGTGACAGGGTTCAGGGGCTCTCCGGAGTGAAAGGGTTCCAGGGCCCTCAGGAGTGACAGGGTTCAGGGGCTCTCAGGAGTGACAGGGTTACAGGGCCCTCAGGAGTGACAGGGTTCAGGAGCTCTCAGGAGTGACAGGGTTCAGGGGCTCTCAGGAGTGAAAGGGTTCCTGGGCCCTCAGGAGTGACAGGGTTCAGGGGCTCTCAGGAGTGACAGGGTTCCAGGGCCCTCAGGAGTGACAGGGTTCAGGGGCTCTCAGGAGTGAAAGGGTTCCAGGGCCTTCAGGAGTGACAGGGTTCAGGGGCTCTCAGGAGTGACAGGGTTCAGGGCCTTCAGGAGTGACAGGGTTCAGGGGCTCTCAGGAGTGACAGGGTTCAGGGGCTCTCAGGAGTGACAGGGTTCAGGGCCTTCAGGAGTGACAGAGTTCAGGGCCTTCAGGAGTGACAGGGTTCAGGAGCTCTCAGGAGTGAAAGGGGTCCAGGGCCTTCAGGAGTGACAGGATTCAGGGGCCCTCAGGAGTGAAAGGGTTCCAGGGCCTTCAGGAGTGACAGGGTTCAGGGGCCCTCAGGGGTGACAGGGTTATGGGGCTCTCAGGAGTGACAGGGGTCAGGGGCCCTCAGGGGTGACAGGGTTATGGGGCTCTCAGGAGTGACAAAGGTCAGGGGCCCTCAGGAGTGACAGGGTTCAGGGGCTCTCAGGAGTGACAGGGTTCAGGGGCTCTCAGGAGTGAAAGGGTTCAGGGGTTCTCAGGAGTGACAGGGTTCAGGGGCTCTCAGGAGTGAAAGGGTTCCAGGGCCCTCAGGAGTGAAAGGGTTCCAGGGCCCTCAGGAGTGACAGAGTTCAGGGGCTCTCAGGAGTGAAAGGGTTCAGGGGCTCTCAGGAGTGAAAGGGTTCAGGGGCTCTCAGGAGTGAAAGGGTTCAGGGGCTCTCAGGAGTGACAGGGCTCAGGGGCTCTCAGGAGTGAAAGGGTTCTACAGTTTGCCAATGACCATCTGGATGATCCAGAGGAGGAATGGGAGAGGGTCATGTGGTCTGATGAGACAAAAATAGAGTTTTTTGGTCTAAACTCCACTCGCCGTGTTGGGAGGAAGAAGAAGGATGAGTACAACCCCAAGAACACCATCCCGACCGTGAAGCATGAAGGTGGAAACATCATTCTTTAGGGATGCTTTTCTGCAAAGGGGACAGGACGACTGCACCGTATTGAGGGGAGGATGGATGGGGCCATGTATCGCGAGATCTTGGCCAACAACCTCCTTCCCTCAATAAGAGCATTGAAGATGGGTCGTGGCTGGGTCTTCCAGCATGACAACTACCCGAAACACACAACTAAGGAGTGGCTCCGTAAGAAGCATCTCAAGGTCCTGGAGTGGCCTAGCCAGTCTCCACACCTCAACCCAATAGAAAGGGAGCTGAAAGTCCATTGCCCAGCGACAGCCCCGAAACCTGAAGGATCTGGAGAAGGTCTGTATGGGGGAGTGGGCCAGAATCCCTGCAATGTGTGCAAACCTGGTCAAGAACTACAGGAAACGCATGCTCTCTGTAATCGCAAACAAAGGTTTCTGTGCCAAAAATTAAGTTCTGCTTTTCTGTTGTATCAAATAATTATGTCATGCAATAAAACGCAAATTAATTACTTAAAAATCATACAATGTGATTTTCTGGATTTTTGTTCTAGATTCTGTCACTCACAGTTAAGGAGTACCTATGATCAAAATGACAGACTTCTACATGCTTTGTAAGTGGGAAAAACTGAAAAATCTGCAGTGTATCAAATACTTGTTCTCCCCACTGTAGATGTCTCATGTGTATTGAGAGTAGCATTGTAGTTGTTACAGTAAATTAACAGGGTATGGCCACGTGACCATGTCCCATTGACCTCCATTTATTTTGTCAATAGGACAAATGAATGGAGAATCTTGAAAGTTGAATTCTGAGAAATGCCCAAGTTGCCCAAAGGGCAAACAAACAACTTTTACTTTGATAACCCTATAGAACATGTTACTGTATAAAAGTTCACTGTACTCAACATTTCCAGGTCAACCTTTTGGCAATTAGACTAAAAATTGAATTTTTTTTGAAAATTTCGCCAAAGTTCATGTGTTAGGTGGCACCCCTAAATCTCCATGGAATTCCTCAACACTTTGCAAAAGTCGTTTTTAAGTTAATTGGAAAAAAATGCAATGCCAGCCAAATTGATATTTTGAAATTAAAATTTCCCATTCAAATTTGATGCACCCATCCGCCTCTTCTTGTCGATCTCCTTGTGCAGGTACAGTCTCACACACACACACACACACACACACACACACACACACACACACACACACACACACACACACACACACACACACACACACACACACACACACACACACCTTCCGCCTCTTCTTGTCGGTCTCCTTGTACAGGTGCAGTCTCACACACACACACACACACACCTTCCCCCTCATCTTGTCGGTCTCCTTGTACAGGTGCAGTCTCACACACAAACACACACACACACACACACACACACACACACACACACACACACACACACACACACACACCTTCCGCCTCTTCTTGTCGGTCTCCTTATACAGGTGTAGTCTCACACACACACACACACACACACACACACACCTTCCCCCTCATCTTGTCGGTCTCCTTGTACAGGTGCAGTCTCACACACAAACACACACACACACACACACACACACACACACACACACACACACACACACACACACACACACACACACACACACACACACACCTTCCGCCTCTTCTTGTCGGTCTCCTTATACAGGTGTAGTCTCACACACACACACACACACACACACACACACCTTCCACCTCTTCTTGTCGATCTCCTTGTACAGGTGCAGTCTCACACACACACACACACACACACACACACACACAAACACACACACACCGTCCGCCTCTTCTTGTCGGTCTCCTTGTACAGGTGCAGTCTCACACACACACACACACACACACACACACACACACACACACACACACACACACACACACACACACACATACATACACACACACACGCACAAACCTTCCGCCTCTTCTTGTCGATCTCCTAGTACAGGTGCAGTCTCACACACACACACACACACCTTCCGCCTCTTCTTGTCGGTCTCCTTGTACAGGTGCAGTCTCAGGCTTCGGATAGCCGGCAGGTTGTTGAACTCGAAGTGTTCGCCCCAGAACACGGTGTCGGTGCGCGGTTTGCTAGTGGTGCGCGCGTACAGCATGTCGTCCAGACACAGCTCGCAGTAGTAGCGCTTCTTAGCCGGCAGGTCGCGCGCCTCGATGATCCACAGCTTCAGCACGTTATCCACACGCCGGCTGTTATCCTGCACACACACACACACACACACGATGAGCAGCTGAAGCTATGAGACATCTGGAACTGTCTGTACCCGGATTTTGCTGTGTTCGCACTGCAGGAACTAGGAACGATTTTAGTTCTAGGAACTCTTTTGGAGGAACTGTAACGAATGGACTTAATCCAAAATGCTCTAGACATCATCAAACCTTCCCCCTCTCCCCTGTTGTCAATAGCCCTCAAACCAGTTCTCTTCAAAGACCCTTATCACCTCTGCTCTCCTGAACGATCTCAGCAAGAGACTGTTTCTGCAATCCTCAAAGACAGCACAGGAGACCAGACGGCACTAGCCATTTGGTCAAAGACTATAGAGATAAACTTCCAATACACAAGGACATTGACTCCATTCTTACCCACAAACTTTCCCAAATGTTTATAGAATTTCTCATGTGTTGTATGCAGGGAAGACTCAATTAATACGTCACTTATTACCTTCACATCTAACCAATTGTGTTCTAATACTTGAAGTATAAAAGATCGATACTTACACATGTCTGAGTTAGCAGATGCTGACGTTTTCATTCACCTCCATCCTCACCACCACCAGGATGGTCCTGTCCACACCTCCCCGGGGTCCTTCATCTGTCCACACCTCCCCGGGGTCCTTCATCTGTCCACACCTCCCCGGGGGACCTTCATCTGTCGTGTCCTTCATCTGTCCACACCTCCCCGGGGTCCTTCATCTGTCCACACCTCCCCGGGGTCCTTCATCTGTCCACACCTCCCGGGGGGACCTTCATCTGTCCACACCTCCCCGGGGGGTCCTTCATCTGTCCACACCTTCCCGTGGGTCCTTCATCTGTCCACACCTTCCCGTGGGTCCTTCATCTGTCCACACCTCCCCGGATGGTCCCTCATCTGTCCACACCTCCCCGGATGGTCCTTCATCTGTCCACACCTCCCCGGATGGTCCCTCATCTGTCCACACCTCCCCAGATGGTCCTTCATCTGTCCACACCTCCCCGGATGGTCCTTCATCTGTCCACACCTCCCGGGGGGATCTTCATCTGTCCACACCTCCCGGGGGGATCTTCATCTGTCCACACCTCCGGGGGGACCTTCATCTGTCCACACCTCCGGGGGGTCCTTCATCTGTCCACACCTCCCCGGGGGGATCTTCATCTGTCCACAGCTCCCCGGGGGGACCTTCATCTGTCCACACTTCCCCGGGGGGTCCTTCATCTGTCCACACCTCCCCGGGGGGATCTTCATCTGTCCACACCTCCCCGGGGGGTCCTTCATCTGTCCACACCTTCCTGTGGGTCCTTCATCTGTCCACACCTCCCCGGATGGTCCTTAATCTGTCCACACCTCCCCGGGGGGACCTTCATCTGTCCACACCTCCCTGGGGGGACCTTCATCTGTCCACACCTCCCCGGGGGGACCTTCATCTGTCCACACCTCCCCGGGGGGACCTTCATCTGTCCACACCTCCCCGGGGTCCTTCATCTGTCCACACCTCCCCGGGGGGACCTTCATCTGTCCACACCTCCCCGGGGACCTTCATCTGTCCACACCTCCCCGGGGTCCTTCATCTGTCCACACCTCCCCGGGGTCCTTCATCTGTACTCACCTCCCCGGGGGGTCCTTCATCTGTCCACACCTTCCCGGGGGGACCTTCATCTGTCCACACCTCCCCGGGGTCCTTCATCTGTCCACACCTCCCCGGGGGGACCTTCATCTGTCCACACCTCCCCGGGGACCTTCATCTGTCCACACCTCCCCGGGGTCCTTCATCTGTCCACACCTCCCCGGGGTCCTTCATCTGTACTCACCTCCCCGGGGGGACCTTCATCTGTCCACACCTCCCCGGGGGGACCTTCATCTGTCCACACCTCCCCGGGGTCCTTCATCTGTCCACACCTCCCCGGATGGTCCTTAATCTGTCCACACCTCCCCGGGGGGACCTTCATCTGTCCACACCTCCCCAGGGGGTCCTTCATCTGTCCACACCTCCCCGGGGGGTCCTTCATCTGTCCACACCTCCCCGGGGGGTCCTTCATCTGTCCCACACCTTCCTGTGGGTCCTTCATCTGTCCACACCTCCCCGGATGGTCCTTAATCTGTCCACACCTCCCCGGGGTCCTTCATCTGTCCACACCTCCCCGGATGGTCCTTAATCTGTCCACACCTCCCCGGGGGGACCTTCATCTGTCCACACCTCCCCAGGGGGTCCTTCATCTGTCCACACCTCCCAGGGGGGTCCTTCATCTGTCCACACCTCCCCGGGGGGTCCTTCATCTGTCCACACCTTCCTGTGGGTCCTTCATCTGTCCACACCTCCCCGGATGGTCCTTAATCTGTCCACACCTCCCCGGGGGGACCTTCATCTGTCCACACCTCCCTGGGGGGACCTTCATCTGTCCACACCTCCCTGGGGGGACCTTCATCTGTCCACAGCTCCCCGGGGGTCCTTCATCTGTCCACACCTCCCCGGGGGTCCTTCATCTGTCCACACCTCCCCGGGGGTCCTTCATCTGTCCACACCTCCCGGGGGGTCCTTCATCTGTCCACACCTCCCGGATGGTCCTCCATCTGTCCACACCTCCCCGGGGGGACCTTCATCTGTCCACACCTCCCCGGGGGGATCTTCATCAGTCCACACCTCCCCGGGGGGTCCTTCATCTGTACACACCTCCCCGGGGGGATCTTCATCAGTCCACACATCCCCGGGGGGTCCTTCATCTGTCCACACCTCCCCGGGGGGATCTTCATCTGTCCACACCTCCCCGGGGGGATCTTCATCAGTCCACAAATCCCCGGGGGGTCCTTCATCTGTCCACACCTCCCCGGGGGGATCTTCATCAGTCCACAAATCCCCGGGGGGTCCTTCATCTGTCCACACCTCCCCGGGGGGTCCTTCATCAGTCCACACCTCCCGGGGGGACCTTAATCTGTCCACACTTCCCCGGGGGTCGTCTGCGCCCCTGCCTTCGTCTTCAGGCAGGAAATGCAGATTCTGTTACCCTCGGATTGCGAGCTACGGACGGGGCCTATGCCAAATAACTTTATAAATGCTTGCTTGCTGGGCTGATAATGAATTTATGCTTTGTTACATTTTGCCTCCTGAGTCTTTCTGGAAGTACTAAGGCTATAGGAACTAGCCACCAGGATGGTTTACTGAGAATTAATGGTTGAATGCCGTGTGGTTGATGTCCAATCATATTTCTCTTGGTTTCCTCAAAGTCACGTTGGATTTTCTGCTCAGTGTAAAGGTTAAGAGGCTCATCTATCACTGTTTTACATGTTTGTAGAGTTAGTTTCTGGAGTAAATATATAGGCTATAATCTGTGTGCTTTTTTTAAAATGGCGGGTGCTGGTGTTTCGTGTGCGTTCAGCCAATCAGTGAACACTGACGTCACGGGTAGTTCCTATAGTGCTGGTTTAGACCGACTCTGAAGTAGGAGTAAATTAGTTCCTCCAAAAGGAGTTCCTAGAACTAAAATTGTTCCTAGTTCCTACGGTGCAAACACGCTGACACCCGGGTACTTCCGCTAATAGTTCTAGGAACGATGAAACGGTTCCTCGATGCGAAAGCCCGTATGAAACGCTGCGGTACCTTGTTGGGTTTGATGGCCCGCTGCAGGTTCTCGATCCATTTGTCCCTCTCGGCGGCGGAGCGACACGCGAAACACTTGGTGCCGGACGCCGTCGTCACCTGGAGCACAGAGAGTTAATGTGTGTGTGTGTGTGAGCCAGGGATCCTTGTGATAAAATAACCTGATTCAAGGAACAAGTCTGATTGTCATCTATAAAAAAATATTAAAATAAAACATGATTAAAATAAATAAAAATAGATGAAATAAAAATAAATAGGCTATAAAAAATTATAAATGTATTAAAATAAATACAATTCGATGTACTAAATAGTAAGTAAACAAAAACATTTATTTAACATAAATAAAACTTGATTTAAATCAATAAATTGTATAAAATATAAATGTTTCTGTTATAAGTGAACAGTTGAGAAAGAAACGGATGTTTGTCAGCTTATTCGGTCTTAAAGTGACGGCAGCCTAATATTCCTACTGTTGTCTGTGTCATTAATTTTAATAAAACAACAAAATACAGCTTTAACAAAGATGAAACTATATTTAATTACTACAGTGAAAAACTACACTTATTTTACATTTAGGCTTAATTATTTATTTCTGTACCTGAATACTACTGTTAGACTTTAACTTTGTTATTTAGTATTCATCTCTGCTTGTAATTTGTGTATTTGTTCTTATTTTATTTCTGACTGTTCACTTGTTTTTAATAATGTTTGAACTTCGAACTTATATATACGTGTGTGACCCTGGACCACAAGACCATCACAAGCCGCACGGGTATATTTGTAGCAATAGCCAACAATACATTGTATGGGTCAAAATTATCTATTTTTCTTTAATGCCGAAAATCATTAGGATATTAAGTAAAGATCATGTTCTATGAAGATATTTGTAAATTTCATACTGTAAATATATAAAACATTTATTTTTGTGAGTGAATGCAGCACAATCACGAACATAAATGCACAACTTTAAAGGAGATTTTCTCAATGTTTAGAGTTTTTTGCATCCTCAGATTCTAGATGTTCAAATAGTTGTATCTCTGTCAAATATTGTCCTATCCTAACAAACCATACATCAATGGAAAGCTTAACTATTGAGATTATGTATACATCTCAATTTTAAAAAATTTACCTCTGTGACTGGTTTTGTGGTCCACGGTCACATATATAATATACATATATATAAATATATATATATATATATATATTTTTTTTTTACTGCTCCGAAAAATTATCCGATCCGTGTCTCAAAAACCGCAAATGATCCAAACCGTGAGTTTTGTGATTGCAGCACTAACTGAGACGCACACACACCTCGAAGCAGTACTCCTGTCCGAGGATGCTGGAGTGCACGGGTTTGATGACGGCGTCCTCGTCCAGCGTGAGGTCCAGGGCCTCGGCAGCACTGCTGGGAGACAGCAGAGACTCGTGCGAGTGCGACTCCTTGAAGCTCTGCATGAGGCGTGTCCTGCACACACACACATACACACACACACAGTTTTCTTTTTTTACTTTTTTTTTTATATACATTTTAACAAATTACAACAACCAACTAAACATTCCTTGACAACAACAGTGGTCCAAATAAAAGAGATACAGAAATAGAAAAAGTGAAAAAGAAAATACATAAAACACTATACAATAGTAAAATGAATTTTTGTGGTATACAATATGTAAAATAAGTCTCTGTTATCCCCAGAGTCTGTATGTTAAGTTTGAGCTTAAAATACATCATGTTACAACATGTAGAAGCAACAGGACATTTCTGAATGGTTAGTTGATGAATTTATGTTGCTGATGTGGAGTTAACTATCTTCAAGTCATTGATTAGCATATTCTGTCATGATAATCTATAAATCGCTCATGTGGGAACTGTTGTAAGACTTACAGGCCCCTATCTTGCACCCAGCGCAATTGAATTTGTACAGCGACGCATGTCTCATTCCTATTTCTCGCCCACGCACAGCAGACTTTTCCCTCCACAGACGCACGTCTGTAAATTAGGGAGTGAACTTGCGCTCCCGGGGGCGGTTCAGCGGAAAGAGGAGGCGTGTTCCGGCGCAAACGTTCCCTGGTGCTATTTTGCAGGTTTAGAAAACAATTGCGCCACTAACCAGGAAAAACCTCGTCTAAAGTCAGTGGCGCATTGCGCATAATATTCATATGCTATTTTAAGGGCGCATACTTGGCCATAATCAATGTAGCGTGTGCACAACGCACATACACTTTGATTCTCTCATCTACACAGAAGCAGTATATTTCATTTGTGCAAATCATACATTATTACAATAGATAGATAGATAGATAGATAGATAGATAGATGTATGTTTTACGGCCCTGACGAGAACGTCTGTCTCCACGGCTGTGAACCGCTCCTGGCGCGCGTCTGGCAAATCCGCCGTTATAATAGCAATCCGCCATGGAACAAGCACGCCTGCTCTTAAAGGGAATGTGAGATGTCGCTCTGATTGGTTTATTTCACGTTATGCCCAAACCACACCTATGAGTAATGAAGCAACTTCAGACCAACACATTTTAGATTTGCGTCGGGGGCAAGAGTCATTTATCCCGCCGGTATAATAGCAACAGCGCCCGAGACCCGCCCACAAAGTTACTTGCGTTTCGCACTTGATACTTGCGTTTCAGATCGTTAAAATAGGGCCCACAGAGTGACATGCTATTGCATTTGTGTTCGTACTGTATTGCATGAGAAAAGACGGATGCGACAGCTTGAGCTTGAACTTACAAATGTGCTGGACTACAACATCGACAGCGTGTTCCTGGGGGCGGGGTTTATGTAAATTTTAGGGTTGGTGATGTCACTAACTCGGGAGGAATGTCGTGTAGTCTCTACCAGCCGTTTGTTGTAGTCCTTAAAAAATGATTTCTGTAAAAGTAAATATCTCCCTTTGCTTTGAACTTTGAGCGTTGTAACTTTGCAGATGTTGTTTATGCTCGAACAGCAACATTACACACTAACTTAAAGTCACACTATGCAGCTTTCCATTTTTGTCAAACAGCGACCCCTAGAGTCGCTGTGGAGTACTTGTATTTAGCGTTAATGTCTCTTGTGCGAGACTTCCGGTCAGGCACTTCCGGTCACTGGCGCGCTAACTCACTTTTCACCGTAGCGGTTAATCAAACAACTGTTTGTAACAACTAACTCATAGTTATGGCTTCGAGGAAGACCAGGATTGTTTGTGCAGTTAGAGGTTGTCATAATAACTGGTACAAAATAAAGATTTACTTGGAGCAGGAGTGTTTTAATAATCGAAATCATTGATATTTTAATCATCAGGCGCCCTACGACCGGCGACACACTGGCTGGGTGGCGTTTTCCATGTCTTTGCACACCAGAAACGTGTCTAACGCGGCGCTGCTGCTGCTAGGTGACATATGATAAGCCTCATTGGTGATATATTCGACATATGGGGAGAGAGTTGTGGAAGGCCTATACTTCATGTTAAACATAAATATATATAAAAACATTTTTTTTTTTTTCAGCTGTTGTTATTTGTATCTTTTAATATGTATTTATTGTCTGTAATGGCAGCTGCTTCTATGCACTATGCACTTTTGAGTCCATGACAAATTTCCCCTAGGGACAATAAAGTATATTCTATTCTATTCTAAACATATAGCAGCATAGACAAAGTCGGCAGTGTTGACGGCAAAATAGGCTACAGAATATTTCGCTCTGTATTGACAGATGTAATATTTGAAAATCGATCATATATATATTTTTAATTACATTTAAATCTGCATTTATGTCAAAACTTAAACTTTCAAACATCAAAATGTCATTTATTAATATGTATTTAAGTCAAAATGACATACAAACATATTTTTCTATTCTATTTAGCCTGGAAACGCTTCCAAAACGCTTGTGTGTCGCATGAAAAATAGGCGTCGATTCTATTTCTAGCATGCACGTGTTTTAGACGCGCGTCACACAGGCAGTGTGCAAGCTCTAGGCCTAACCTGTTAACATTAATAACATGGGAGCCGAAATAAAAACGGACACGCCACGCAGCCCGGCCTGAGGAATCCCTTCGCCTATGGTTAAAAGCTTTACATTTGAAGAAACCACCGAAACGACCGTATGTTTGTTCTTTTCATTTCGTGAACACAAGACCTACAGAAGACCACCCGATACCAGAAAAGTGGCTGGGCTACGAAGTCTCAATAAAAACTCCAAGGAGAAACAAAATCATTAACCCCTGTATAAAATCTAGTCATCATGGCATGATCATGGCATTTATTTTGTATGATTTACAATTATTTATAACCAGCCATCTACTTATTGCTATCCTGTGCTTTGGTTGCATTCTGATGGCATTATTATTTGACAATACAAAATACCTCCATAGATATACGAGTCCAGCGTTGGCTCGACCGTGTTTAGGGCAGGGCTGAAGGCGCCGGCGAAGTTTTGGCAGTCTGCCAGCTAGATGCATGAGTGTTTCAACCAGGTCCGGTACCCGAGCTGGGTGCGGCGGGGCTTTAGTTCTTTGTAGTATTCATCTGCTACGGCATGTGTAACATTTTTCTGTCAACTCTACATAATCCTTCGCGATCAATATCATTAGTTAGCCCATGGAAGCGAGGAAACGGAAGTGCCGCACAAAAACCGGAAATTGGACCCATGTTTACTTCCGCATTTGAAAATAAGGTGAATAGGATGGAAGCTGTAATGAGTGGAAATAAGGTGTGGCCCCTTTAAGAGCTGCGCGCTCCCTGTTGAACTGTATTGTATGTGCGCCTCGAACACCCCCATGTATGCGGGTTATTTCAGTTTGATGCTCATTCTTATCCTACTTTTGTTTATCAAGTAAAGCTGTGGACGGTAGAACGGGTGACAGACAGTTACACGAGTTCGATTGGGGAATAAAGTGCAAGTTGTGAGATGCCAATCAGCTCCGTGAGTCTGTCTGGCCTCTAATAACTTCATCTGTGAGCTATCCCTATTGTGTATATGTGCAGTGCCGTAAAGCAGTGGTTCCCAAACCTGTCCTGAAGGCCCCCCAACACTGCATGTTTTCTTTTTCTCCCTACTCAAACACACCTGATTCAACTCATCAGCTCATTATCACATGGGTTAATTGAGCTGATGAGTTGAATCAGGTGTGTTTGATTAGGGAGACAAAGAAAACGTGCAGTGTTGGGGGGCCTTCAGGACAGGTTTGGGAACCACTGCCGTAAAGCAATTCGTTACATCGCGAGACCTGATATCACGCGATACTTCCTGACGCTGACGCGGCCCGCCGGCCCGAAGTTGCAAGTGTGGTTTTTCGGCTCACAGGCGCTTGGGGGCTGCGCGACGACCACCATTCAACCCGAAAAAAGTCATATAACTATTCCAATGACTCCAAAGCTGTTCGGTTAAGGTAAAAAAGTTACTTAGTTCACCTTTAAGTTAGAAAAGTGAAATCATAATCAACCACCCCTTTAATACAACAGGGAATACGTAAAAGTTTCACACCAATCAGTTCACCCTGAATGCCTCAATATATGTACTTATAGGTGTCCACCTTTGTATGAAAATGTCCAGTTTCAGTTGGAGTTCGGCATTCATATGTTCCAATTTGTAAATAGATATAAGTTTTTCTCTCCATTGACTAATTTTTGGTGGGTGTGGCTTCATCCAATTGATTGTAATAGTTTTTCGTGCACATAATAGGAGTACATGCAAAATATATTTCTGGTTGACAGACAGAGTTTTCTATATGTGCTGTGACTCACTGAGGCACAATGGGAGTGTGAGTCACTGTATCTGCTGCAGTGTGTGTGTGTGTGTGTGTGTGTGTGTGTGTGTGTGTGTGTGTGTGTGTGTAAGTGTGTGTATACCTCTCCTGGTCAGCACTGCGGAATCGTGGGAGGATCATGTGGCGAAAGCTTCCTGTGCGGTCGAGTTTGGGTTGACTCTTTGCTCGTTTAATTGATCCTTTCAGACGACGACTTAGAAAACTCTGCGAACACAAACACACACACACTCATTTCCATGCTGTTATTGTAGTGTGTGATGGTGGAGGATCTCCACTAGAGGCGACGTGAGCCAGCGATGATGTTCCTGCACTGTGAGTCACTGCAGATGCTGCCCACTCAATGCTGCGTATGTGTGTGTGTGTGACTCAAGCATCAGCTCAGAGCACTTTTAGCACATGCTTAAACTCTTTATTAAAGTCAGCATGAAATGGAACTCGCAACTGACTTTCCCAGCAAACAGAAGTATGATCTGAGACATTCTAAAAATGTTATTTCTGGACTTTTCTCTTTTTAAGGAAACGTTCCATTGTATCATTCTTCAAACATTATGTGAACGTTCTGAAACAATCGTGATAATATCTTTATAATCGTGATAATATCGTACAGTGGCTTTAGAGTCGTGATAATATCGTACAGTGGCTTTAGAGTCGTGATAATATCGTACAGTGGCTTTATAGTCGTGATAATATCTTTATAATCGTGATAATATCGTACAGTGGCTTTATAATCATGATAATATTGTACAATGTCTTTAGAGTCGTGATAATATCGTACAGTGGCTTTAGAGTCGTGATAATATCGTACAGTGGCTTTAGAGTCGTGAAAATATCGTACAGTGGCTTTATAATCGTGATAATATCTTTATAATCGTGATAATATCGTACAGTGGCTTTAGAATCGTGATAATATCGTACAGTGGCTTTAGAGTCGTGATAATATCGTACAGTGGCTTTAGAGTCGTGATAATATCGTACAGTGGCTTTATAATCGTGATAATATCTTTATAATCGTGATAATATCGTACAGTGGCTTTAGAGTCGTGATAATATCGTACAGTGGCTTTAGAGTCGTGATAATATCGTACAGTGGCTCTAGAATCGTGATAATATCGTACAGTGGCTCTAGAGTCGTGATAATATCGTACAGTGGCTTTAGAGTCGTGATAATATCATACCGTGGCTTTAGAGTCGTGATAATATCGTACCGTGGCTTTAGAGTCGTGATGATATTGTACAGTGGCTTTAGAGTCGTGATAATATCGTACTGTGGCTTTAGAGTCGTGATAAAATCGTACAGTGGCTTTAGAGTCGTGATAAAATCGTACAGTGGCTTTATAATCATGATAATATTGTACAGTGGCTTTAGAGTCGTGATAATATCGTACCGTGGCTTTATAATCGTGATAATATCGTACAGTGGCTTTAGAGTCGTGATAATATCGTACAGTGGCTTTTGAGTCGTGATAGTATCGTATAGTGGCTTTAGAATCGTGATAATATCGTACAGTGGCTCTAGAGTCGTGATAATATCGTACAGTGGCTTTATAATCGTGATAATATCGTACAGTGACTTTAGAATCGTGATAATATCGTACAGTGGCTTTAGAGTTGTGATAATATCTTTATAATCATGATAATATCGTACAGTGGCTTTAGAATCGTGATAATATCGTACAGTGGCTTTAGAATCATGATAATATCGTACAGTGGCTCTAGAGTCGTGATAATATCGTACAGTGGCTTTAGAATCGTGATAATATCGAACAGTGGCTTTAGAATCGTGATAATATCGTACAGTGGCTTTAGAGTTGTGATAATATCTTTATAATCATGATAATATCGTACAGTGGCTTTAGAATCGTGATAATATCGTACAGTGTCTTTAGCGTTGTGATAATATCATACAGTAGCTCTAGAGTCGTGATAATATCGTACAGTGGCTTTAGAATCGTGATAATATCGTACAGTGGCTCTAGAGTCGTGATAATATCGTACAGTGGCTTTAGAGTCGTGATAATATCGTACAGTGGCTTTAGAGTCGTGATAATATCGTACAGTGGCTTTTGAGTCGTGATAGTATCGTACCGTGGCTTTATTATCGTGATAATATCGTACCGTGGCTTTATAATCATGATAATATCGTATATTCACGCAGCACTTTCACTTGAGGATTCCATGATGACTCAAATGCAGAAGCAGTTCTACCAGAAAGACTCGGAAGATAAAGTGATGTAACAAAGCATATATTTATTGGCAGCCCGGCAAGCATTGTAAAGTTCTTTGGCGTAGGCCCCGTCCATAGCTCGTAATCCGAGGGTAG
>NC_138230.1:1975228-1987728 GCF_964197995.2 Scardinius erythrophthalmus | reverse complement strand
TATAATTTCTGCCCACTCAAATAGTCTCCCCCACTCAAATAGTCTCCCCCACTCAAATAGTCTCCCCCACTCATATAGTCTCCCCCACTCATATAGTCTCCGTCAACTCATATAATCTCCACCCACTCATATAGTCTCCGCCCACTCAAATAGTCTCCCCCACTCAAATAGTCTCCCCCACTCAAATAGTCTCCCCCACTCATATAGTCTCCCCCACTCATATAGTCTCCGTCAACTCATATAATCTCCACCCACTCAAATAGTCTCCCCCACTCATATAGTCTCCGTCAACTCATATAATCTCCACCCACTCATATAGTCTCCGCCCACTCATATAGGGCCCTATTTTAACGATCTGAAACGCAAGTGTCAAAGCGCAAAGTGCAAGTAACTTTGTGGGCGGGTCTTGGCGCTGTTGCTATTTTCCCGGCGGGATAAATGACTCTTGCGCCCGGCGCAAATCTAAAATCTGAAGAGCTTCATTACTCATAGGTGTGGTTTGGGCATAACGTGAAATAAACCAATCAGAGCGTCATCTCACATTCCCTTTAAGAGCAGGCGCGTTTGTTCTAAAGTGGATTCCTATTATAGCGGCGGATTTGCCAGGCGCGCGCCAGGAGCGGTTCACAGCCGAGGAGAGCAACGCTCTCGTCAGGGACGTTGGGGATGGAGAAACACACCCAAATTAACTTCGGTTAAAAAGGCGTATGATAATTTGGGTAAATGTGTAAGCTAGATGTATGCTTTTATAATAAATTGTCTATCTATCTATCTATCTATCTATCTATCTATCTATCGTAATAATGTATGATTTGCAAAAATGAAAACTGCTGTTTCTGTGTAGATGAGAGAATCAAAGTGTATGTTGTGCACACGCTACATTGATTATGGCCAAGCATGCGCCCTTAAAATAGCATATGAATAACATGTGCAACGCGCCACTGACTTTAAACTGCTTTTTCCTGGTTAGTGGCGCAATTGTTTTCTAAACCTGCAAAATAGCATGAAGGAACGTTTGCGCTGGAACACGCCTCCTTTTTTGCGCTGAAAGCAAATTTGCGCTTTTTTGCGCCAGGGAGCGCAAGTTCATTCCCTAGTTTAGCGACGTGCTTCTGTGGAGGGAAAAACGCGCTTTGCGCGGGTGCAAAATAGGAATGATACATGCGTCGGTGTACAAAGTTAATTGCGCTGGGTGCAAGATAGGGCCCATAATCTCCGCCCACTCATATAATCTCTGCCCACTCAAATAGTCTCCGCCTACTCATATAGTCTTCCCCACCCATATTGTCTCCGCTCACTCATATAATCTCCGCCCACTCAAATAGTCTCCGCCCACCAATATAGTCTCCGTCCGCTCGTATTATCTACGCCCACTCTAATAATCTAAGGCCATTCATATGGTCTCCCCCCACTCATATAGTCTCCCCCCACTCATATAGTCTCCCCCACTCAAATAGTCTCCGCCCACCCATATGGTCTCCGCCCACTCATATAATCTATGGCCATTCATATAATCTCCACCCACTCATATAGTCTCCGCCCACCCATATAGTCTCTGCCCACTCATATAGTCTCTGCCCACTCATATAGTCTCTGCCCACTCATATAACCTCCGCCCACTCATATAACCTCCGCCCACTCATATAATCTCCGCCTATTCACGTAGTCTCCGTCCACTCATAGAGGTGTAAGTCATCAACATTTGTACTAGTTAAAAGATATGAAACACCAGTAACTCTTTAGACCTAATCCAGTAAGAAACCACAACCGTTCCAGCATCACGGCAGCGAGTCGAACAGCATTTTCCGCTGAACACAGAGACACATCAGGGATTGTGTGTAACGTCACTCGATGTCTTTGATCAGATGTTTGGTGGCGCTGCTGAATCAGGACAGCCTTTCATAATCCGTTATGAGTTTATCGTCACTTCCTCCTCTGACGGGGATCTTACAGGATTAAGAGATTTGTGTGGCAGGAATAGGTTTGGGAATATCAGTCATGCTCTGCTGTGTGATCTATAAACACGAGTGTTAATCATCTGCGTCTGATCTCATTCCAGCCGGCATCCATTACACTAATAACACAAACACCAGATCACCACAGATGCTTGAGAAGGAAACACCTGAAACATCAGACCAGTCAAGAATCCAGGAATATGAGGATACGCCAGCTCCTAAACATCTTACTGAATCAACACTCGCAGAAGAAGCATTTTTCCCAATTCATTCCCCCCATTTTAATTACTTCTGGATTCTATATTTATGACTAAATACATTTTTTGTAATTAAAAAGCATATTTAATTAAAAACATATACAATTTAAAATCCCCCAGTAGTCAACACATTTTTCCCTCAAAACTCATCTCTGATCACCAAAATGACAATTAAAAGTTTTTTCCTTGATAAAAATGTCTTCATGTCTAAAAATATCTTAAATGTAACTCGACACCCTCGCCTCATTTAGTATGCACGGTTCTATGAATATGCAAATGAGCCCCGCCTCCACTCACTCACTCAGCTCAGAGATCCACTGGTTGACGATCACACGTTGATCTGATTGGTTACAAGGTAGTTTGTGACGTCAGAAACACCAGCGATTTCAAAGTGTGTTTTTGAGACTGTCTTTGGTTCACTGCAGTTTTAAGGAGGAAATACTCAGCAATGGTGTCGACTTATAAATTTACACATGCTTTGTCTTAAAGCACATTAAAAACACCACATAGACACATAAACAACATTAAAAGCTGGATTTTCACCACAGGGGGACTTTAAGAGTTTAAACATTTAAACTATTAATTCATTCATAAATTGAATTAAGTATATTAATAATTAATTATTATCTCTTAATAATTTATACACTTTTACAGTAATAGTGTAACAGTTATGTTTAGTTTCATTGTGTTCTGGTTCAGTTTGTTTCCTGTTCCCTGTCATATGTGTTGATTTAGTTTCCCAGTTAGTCACTAATGTAGTTCACCTGTTGTTCATTAGTTTCCTCGTTTAAAGCCTGACTTCTGTCTGTTCTTCATCTTTATGTCGAGTGTATGTAGTCCTGTGATCTCCTGCGTTTTGTTTTTGTTTTAGCTAGAAGACACCAGAGGCATGATGAGCAGGGCCCTATGAAATGTTTTAGTCTTTCAAAAAAAGTCTGTTTTATTTTTTCTGGATTTATGACTTAATAGAAATACGTATATTGTCAAAAATGGTGGTATTATCAAAAATGTTCCTCCACAATTGCTCATCACTTCAATGCAGGTTTGATTTGTAATTCTCATTAGATCCACTACAGTTTTAAAGGGGTCATTGAAAGCAAAATTCACTTTTATAAGGTGTTTGCATATAAATGTGTCTTTGCAGTGTGTGGACACAACCACCATACAATGAAAATAATCCATTCACTTTTTTTCTAATCCTCTAAAAGTTTAAACACTTTCAATAATCAAGCAGTTTGGATTTTCTGAGCAATATGATGTCATATTGCTCATGCTCCGCCCACAACCACTGACGGACCGTCCCATATTAGCATATGTCCCGTATTAGCATCTTTCCTCCCTCAGCCAGCTGTATACTGTCTGCCAAGGCATCACTTTAGTGTCGTGTGTCGACACGCCCCATGGACTTTCATTTAAAGAGCATACCATTGTGTGCTTATTCTAATAAAAAATATGCCATTATAAGCCCCAATGAGATTAAATTGGACTGAAAATCTGGACTTGTTCTTGTGAGATTCACCTGTGAGAAACTTATTGTTGCTAGGGTGTTCAGGGTAGTTGCCAGGGTGTTGCTAAGCAGTTGCTACGACGCAGTGTCTGTGGGATTTTTTCAGGTGAAAGTGTTTTAATAGTAATAGTAACACTTATTGTCAGAGGTTTAGTACTAGTGATGCTTGACTTAGTAATCAGCACTAATGAACAGTAAAGTTTCCGCTCACACTCTCTTAGTCCTTCTGTTTCTTGAAGTTTTGTTCTGAATCCGAGGTCTTTGTTTGTCGTCATGGAAACTGCCTCCGTTTTAAGCTAAAAAGACACACGGAGCTCAGCACACGCAAAGCACACACAACCGCACACGGCAGCTTCACGCAAACAACGGTGGAAAGACTTTAATTAGTCATAAAATCACGGATTGTAAATTACACTTTCAATTCGCCCGAGTGCGATCAGGTCGCGCACGAAACACACACACACACACACAAACACACCCACACACACACCGAACGCCATTCTAGATGTTAATGCAATGTCAGGCTGAAGTGTGTGTGTGTGTGTGTGTGTGTGTGTGTGTGTGGGTGGGAATCGCTGAAAGCTTCGCTGATACATGTATCACACACACACACACAGATCTGATGCTTGAGGAAGGGTCTCTGTGTGGGCGGGTTTGAGCAGAAACATCTCAGTGCACAGAAAACATCCCTCACGCTCTCAGAACATTAGCCTCAGTCCATGTGTTCAACTCACAAACATCATCAACAAACACAGCCATTAAGTGTAATAACCAACCCTGTCATTATCACTCACCCCCAAATCTGAGCTCTTCTGCTGTTTCCATGCAGGGTTATTATCGTTAGCCCAAACTAAAACTGTTACAAACATTATAGTTAAATCAAATAAAAACATTAGGTGAAAATGTAAACATTGCCTTGGCAACTAACTGAAATAAGTTGAAGTTGAAGCACAAAAAATCATTTGGAAAACGGAAAACTTAACTTATCAAACATAAGTAGAAATATAAAACAATAATAGAAATGACAAAGAACAGCAAAATGGCTAAAAATGAAACGAAAATTTAAAAAACTGAAAAAATATAAATAAAAGTTCATTTGAAATATTAATATAAACTATATAAAATTAAAATAAATAAAATTAATATAGACAATAAATAATACTAAAATAACACTGTTTGCATAAAACGCAAGTTCATAATTTTTGATGGGCATCATAAAAATACCAGTAAATAAATGCCGTTAATTATGCCTTGTAATGCAGGTATTGTATGAACAATTTTAACCAGAGTTCTGTCATGACAACTTTCTGAATGTTTGGCATGCTAATAGATATGACTATATTGATATGTTTGGTCTTGGCGGAATAGATCTACTACACTGCTGCTGTTATTGCTGCTGCTACTATTATTACTGCTGCTGCTGTTGTTATTGCTGCTGCTACTGTTATTGCTGCTGCTGCTACTATTATTACTGCTGCTGTTACTGTTATTGCTGCTGTTATTGTTATTGCTGCTGTTATTACTGCTGCTGCTGCTGCTGTTATTGCTGCTGTTACTGTTATTGCTGCTGCTGCTACTATTATTACTGCTGCTGTTACGTTATTGCTGCTGTTATTGTTATTGCTGCTGTTATTACTGCTGCTGCTACTATTATTACTGCTGCTGTTACTGTTATTGCTGCTGTTATTACTGCTGCTGCTACTATTATTACTGCTGCTGTTACTGTTATTGCTGCTGTTATTGTTATTGCTGCTGCTGCTGCTGTTACTGTTATTGCTGCTGCTGCTGTTATTACTGCTGCTGCTGTTACTGTTATTGCTGCTGCTGCTACTGTTATTGCTGCTGCTGTTACTGTTATTGCTGCAGTTACTGTTATTGCTGCTGCTGCTGCTGTTACTGTTATTGCTGCTGCTGTTATTACTGCTGCTGCTGTTATTGCTGCTGTTATTGCCGCTGTTACTGTTATTGGTGCTGCTGTTACTGTTATTGCTGCTGTTATTGTTATTGCTGCTGCTGCTGTTATTGCTGCTGTTACTGTTATTGCTGCTCCTGCTACTATTATTACTGCTGCTGTTACTGTTATTGCTGCTGTTACTGTTATTGCTGCTCCTGCTACTATTATTACTGCTGCTGTTACTGTTATTGCTGCTGCTGTTATTGCTGCTGCTGCTGTTACTGTTATTGCTGCTGTTACTGTTATTGCTGCTGCTGTTATTGCTGCTGCTGCTTCTGTTATTGCTGCTGCTGTTATTGCTGCTGTTACTGTTATTGCTGCTGCTGTTATTGCTGCTGCTGCTGTTACTGTTATTGCTGCTGCTGTTATTGCTGCTGCTGCTGTTACTGATATTGCTGCTGCTGCTGCTGTTACTGTTATTGCTGCTCCTGCTACTATTATTACTGCTGCTGTTACTGTTATTGCTGCTGCTGTTATTGCTGCTGCTGCTGTTACTGCTGCTGTTACTGTTATTGCTGCTGTTACTGTTATTGCTGCTGCTGTTATTGCTGCTGCTGTTACTGTTATTGCTGCTTCTGTTATTGCTGCTGCTGTTATTGCTGCTGTTACTGTTATTGCTGCTGTTACTGTTATTGCTGCTGCTGTTATTGCTGCTGCTGCTGCTGCTGTTATTGCTGCTGCTGCTGTTACTGATATTGCTGCTGCTGCTGTTACTGTTATTGCTGCTGTTATTGTTATTGCTGCTGCTGCTGTTATTGCTGCTGTTACTGTTACTGCTGCTCCTGCTACTATTATTACTGCTGCTGTTACTGTTATTGCTGCTGCTGCTGTTACTGCTGCTGTTACTGTTATTGCTGCTGTTACTGTTATTGCTGCTGCTGTTACTGTTATTGCTGCTGCTGTTACTGTTATTGCTGCTTCTGTTATTGCTGCTGCTGTTATTGCTGCTGTTACTGTTATTGCTGCTGCTGTTATTGCTGCTGCTGCTGTTACTGATATTGCTGCTGCTGCTGTTACTGTTATTGCTGCTGCTGTTATTGCTGCTGCTGCTGTTACTGTTATTGCTGCTGCTGTTATTGCTGCTGCTGCTGTTACTGATATTGCTGCTGCTGCTGTTACTGTTATTGTTGCTGCTGCTGTTACTGTTATTGCTGCTGCTACTATTATTGCTGCTGCTGTTACTGTTATTGCTGCTGTTATTGTTATTGCTGCTGCTGTTATTGCTGCTGCTGCTGTTATTACTGCTGCTGCTGTTGCTGTTATTGCTTTGCTACTATTATTGCTGCTGTTACTGTTATTGCTGCTGTTATTGTTATTGCTGCTATTGCTGCTGCTGTTATTATTGCTGTTATTGTTATTGCTGCTGCTACTATTATGGCTGCTGTTACTGTTATTGCTGCTGCTACTATTATTACTGCTGTTATTGTTATTGCTGCTGCTACTATTATTGCTGCTGTTACTGTTATTGCTGCTGTTATTACTGCTGCTGCTGCTGCTATTATTATTGCTGCTGTTACTGTTATTGCTACTGTTATTGCTGCTGCTACTATTATTGCTGCTGTTACTGTTATTGCTACTGTTATTGCTGCTGCTACTATTATTGCTGCTGTTACTGTTATTGCTGCTGCTACTATTATTGCTGCTGTTATTGTTATTGCTGCTGCTACTATTATTGCTGCTATTGCTGCTGTTACTGTTATTGCTGCTATTGCTGCTGCTGTTATTGCTGCTGTTATAGCTGCTATTGCTGCTGTTATTGCTGCTATTGCTGCTGTCATTGCTGCTGCTGTTATTGCTGCTGCTGCTGTCATTTTGCTGTTATTGCTGCTGCTGTTATTACTGCCGCTGCTGCTGATATTGCTGTTATTGCTGCTGCTGTTATTGCCGCTGCTGCTGTTATTGCTGCTGTTATTGCTGCAGGACTAGTACAGGGCTTGCTTCTGCCAATTCACACACAACACGCAGCTGTGAGTAAGACATGCTGCTGCTGTACAATATAACGTGCATGAATTACCCGTAGCAGATCTATACAGGTGGAGCTGGGGAAGGTGGAGGGTTTCTGAGAGCGCTGCACTGCTAAGTCAAATGCTGACCAGTATTTGAAGGTTGAGCATTAGGCTCATTGGATACTGATACAGCAGGAACCAATCAGCTGTGCCCTATAGAGAATGATGTGTTTGCAAGCAAATTGAGTTAAGGACCTATTATCCTGTGTCATAGAGTCACATGATAGAATTTTGTATTTATAATGCATTATAGCATGTATTATTTCAATGTTACACCTTTAGAAAATATAATGAATTAAAACATATGACAAACAACCAATGTCATAATAAATGTAACAAGGAATCTGCAGATATTGTAATGCGTTTTTATTATATATTAATTTATTATATATTATTATATATTAACTATTAATGAAGAGAAATAATGCATTAACGAATAGCTTTATAATGCATAAGACAAAGGTTTCAAGTAAAGTGTTTCCAATTCTGAAGTCTTCTGAAGTCATACGCTGATGCTTTGTGTGACATTTATGCTGTTGTCAGATGCTTTTATCCAAAGTGCCTTGCATTGCTTTTAGTCTATATGGTGTATTATGTATTATCATGCATTCCCTGGATATCAAACCCACGACTGTGGCAAAATATAAGCGGTTAGGCCTACTTAATTTCACACAAAGCATCAGAAGTATATGAGTTATTGTTATGTCGCTGTTTGTCCTTGTTGGCGCTAGTCATGATGGTGAAATATGAGAACAGAATGTGTATTTCTGGTGAACCCTTTCAGCCGACGGTTGATCTACAGCCAGTAAAGATCATATATGAATAATGTATCAGACATCTGTGTGGATCTCTGCTGGAGGAGATCACATCACATCCTTCTCTGCAGAATCAACCAAAACCTAAATATAGACATTCTGGATTAAAATGGTTTCATTACCTGTATTTCACATCTGGCTTTATACTGTATAAGTGCCAGTGACTCCGCTGGCTGTGAAATGATCAGACGCTGGTTTTAAACACCCGAAGAAGCCATTTATAAACTACCACAGCATGCAGCACTGTAGGAATTCAGTCTAATGCATTACATTATATATACTTTGCAGTCATTTTAATTATTTGCATTATACAGTAGTATATTTTATATTTTTGCACAATAGGAATTTAGTTTAATGCACTATAAATTTTGCCGTACGTTTAATTCTTTGCATTATATTTTTGCATTATACAGTATATAATATATTTTTTACACTAGTCAAGTCAAGTCATCTTCATTTATATAGCGCTTTTAACAATGTAGATTGTTTCAAAGCAGCTTTACAGAGATAAACGTATAATTTAAGGTAAGATTGTTTTGGCTTTATAGCGGTTCTTTAATAAAGTTATTTTCCAGCTAAAGTTAGTTTTGATTGATTCGCTTCCGTCGCAATGATCATTTATTACATTTTTGTTTAATTGTTTAATAGTTAAATTTAGTTAATTGATTTTGATATTCTAGGTATTATCAACTGGCCGGAATTTTGAGATCGCAATAGACGTGAAGGACTATAATGCGTTAAGAGCTCGCTCAAGTACTGCGGAGCTAAACCATTCAGTGCTTTGTAAGTGATCAGCAATATTTTAAATTTTATATGATGTTTAATAGGGAGCCAGTGCAGTGTTGACAGAACCGGGCTAATATGGTCATACTTCCTGGTTCTGGTAAGAACTCGAGCGTTTTGAACCAGCTGTAGTTTGTTTATTAAGCGTGCAGGGCAACCACCCAGTAGAGCATTACAGTAATCTAGCCTTGAGGTCATGAACGCATGAACTAATTCTTCCGCATTTGTCAATGAGAGCATATGGCGTAATTTAGATATATTTTTAAGATGGAAAAATGCGGTTTTACAGATACTAGACACATGACTTTCGAATGAAAGATTGGTATCAAAGAGCACACACACACACACAAGTTTTTTGTCCAATAATTAGAAACTCTGTTTTTTCAGAATTTAGAAGTAGGAAATTACTAGTCATCCAATTTTTATATCAGCTATACACTACAAGAATTCAATTGAATGCAGGGTATACTTTGCAGTAAATTTAATTCTTTGTAATATTTATTATATATTTTAACATTTTTTGCACTATAAAAAAAAAAATATTTAACGCATGTTAATATATAGTAAAGTATATACATTACAGTGAATTTCATTGTTTGCATTATATTTTTGCATTATAAGAGTTTGATTTATTGCATTATACACTGTGCAGTGAACTTAATTCTTTGCATTATATATTTTACATTTTTTTGCATTATAAGAATTCAATTAAAAACATGATAGATATACTTTGCACTAAATTGAATTCTTTGTATTGTATTTTTGCATTAAAAGAATTCAACTTAATGCATTAAATACTTTGCACTAAATTTAATTATTTGCATCATATATATATATATATATGAATTATATTTTGTGCACAATAAGAATTACATTTAATGCATTGTATATTCTGCATTAAATTCATTATAGAAACATGGCATAAAAAGGCTAAGACAGAGAAATGAAGTCTGATATCATCGATCTGATGCGGTCACTGATGTATCTGTGCACCTGCACTACACACACACAGAGCAACTCAGCTCAGATATCACACACACATGAATCAATGAGCCGAGCAGCTGCAGTCACTCTATACCGGCCTGAGATCAAAGATAAACCCTAATCTGAATTTAACATAGCAATAAAAAAATGATTCGATTTAAACACTAAATCCAAGCCACTGTTTTCTCCTCTGAATTTCTTTCTCATCTTGTTTGCATGAAGTTCAGCGTCTCTCAACTTTCTGATGTTCTCGACAGTCAATCCCACAATCCCTCACAGGATACTGACGCTTACAAAGAACGAGTGAACAACAGCTTCGAATTATTCCTCAGATCGTGTGTTTTTGAGTCCAGAGTTTGCTTCACTTTAACGGGTGATGCAACATTTTCACCTGCTGCACCAGAAAACAGATGACCAGATCACCCGAACACCCTAGCAACAGCAGAGCAGCGACCTGGCAACCAATCACAATCATGCCAGTGAGTTTCTGCACTGCACACATCACTCACAATACCGCCATATAAAGAGCTATTTACGTTAAAGTGCTCCTAATATGCTTTCATGTAGTGTGTAATAGAGCTTTTGGTGAATGTTAAAAGTCTGAAAAGTTTTAAAGATCAAAGTACACGACAAAAGTCGTCAGTAATTCAGTCTCACTTCCTGCTGAACCTGCGTAGGTTTGTAACTAACTTGCATAATGCCCGCCTGTGGTCCTGATTGGCTGAGCAGCGTCTCTTAGCTCCGCCCTCAAACACTGTAGTTTATCTGAGACTGGAAGAGTTTGGTTCGTGTTGTTCGTGTCGAGAAGACGCTGTTTTGATGAGATTGATACGGTATCACTGTGTCAAGAGCTGAGATTCAGATATGATGATGAGCGTTTGGTGTCTGACCAATCAGAGCAGAGCAGCTCTCAGAGAGGCGGGGCTTAGAGAGACTGAATCTTCGATCGAAGCGTTTCAGACACTGAGAGAAAAGAGCTGATGCTGCAGTGGAGATTATGAGGAAATTAGTGTTTTTGACCTTGAATGCGTGTAAAACTATTGTAGTAGACGCCAAAACAACATTACAATATTTAAAATAGCATAAAATAGCACTTTAAATATATGCGCAAGAAAACACATTCTTCAATATTTAAGCCCAATGCGAAAATGTCAAAACAAATAAAACGTAAAACATCATTTACTTTGATGTACTTAATTTTCAAGGACAAATTAGTATTAGTTTCAGAGTTTATACGTCCCTGCAGTGACTTACCGAAGAAGAGAGACAGGAGGCGTCAGGCCTCAGCGCTTCTGTCTGTCTCTCTCTCAGTCTGTCTGTCTCTCCAGTCCAGCAACTTGCATTGAAAATCAGTCAAACTATCCCTCCCTCATCTGTCATTCTCACTGTCCTCAGATCAGTTCAGTCTCGCGGGACAATCACTGTCTAATTCTCTCAGACATGAAGGGTCCTCACAGGAGCCAGTGATGCAGGGAAGTTTGCAGCTTCTGTGGACATGTGCAGTGATCTTCATCATCATCATCATCATCTTCATCACTGGCTTATTGAAAAGGCATTTCGTTCCCTCATGAATATGAACATCATGAATATGGCATGCATAATTCGCGCAATTGGAGCTCCGCGTCCTTCAGCGGGTGTTCCTGCGTCTTCAGTCCGGCTTGCGGTGCTCTCTCCTCGGCCTGCGCTCGCTCGAGTCTCCGCCGTTTCCAGGGTAACGCGTTTCTCATCGTTCGCTCCGCGGCGGGTTCGTAATCATGTCGCCGATGGTGTTGATGCTCTTCATCCCGTTACTCCCGCACCATCGTCTTCGATCGAAAATAAATGTGATATATTCAGCGCGACGGGTTTAGACGCGCAGCGCGCGAGTCAGGAATGATCCTGCGTGGGCGGACCGCGCGCGCATCATCCTCCTCATCTTCATCTCCATCTCACACTCACACTGGCAAAAGAAATCATGCAGCCCTACACAGCGAGTCTGACAGACTGAAGCAGAGATCTGCTACTACCCCTACACAGCGTGCGCGCGCGCACACACACACACACACACACACACACACACACACACACTGCGCACTGTTAAAATCTGAACGTCATTAACACACAACCTTGATTAAGTAACATTAAACATCAGAAAAAGTTCGGGCGCCTTAACCGCATCAGGCGCTCTTCATACACGTCGACCCGGGTTCGATTCCCGCGCTGGAGGAGATCGATTGATCTTTATTAATTGAGCAGGTAA
>NC_138230.1:1887728-1970228 GCF_964197995.2 Scardinius erythrophthalmus | reverse complement strand
GGGACCGCTTCTCTTCTACATCTACATGCCATCACTAGTGTCTGTCATTCAGAAACATGGTTTATCCCATCACTGTTATCATCTAGCTACTGGAGTGCCTCAGGGCTCAGTGCTGGGACCGCTTCTCTTCTACATCTACATGTCATCACTAGTGTCTGTCATTCAGAAACATGGTTTATCCCATCACTGTTATCATCTAGCTACTGGAGTGCCTCAGGGCTCAGTGCTGGGACCACTTCTCTTCTCCATCTACATGTCATCACTAGTGTCTGTCATTCAGAAACATGGTTTATCCCATCACTGTTATCATCTAGCTACTAGAGTGCCTCAGGGCTCAGTGCTGGGACCACTTCTCTTCCCCATCTACATGTCATCACTAGTGTCTGTCATTCAGAAACATGGTTTATCTCATCACTGTTATCATCTAGCTACTGGAGTGCCTCAGGGCTCAGTGCTGGGACCGCTTCTCCTCTACATCTACATGTCATCACTAGATCTGTCATTCAGAAACATGGTTTATCCCATCACTGTTATCATCTAGCTACTGGAGTGCCTCAGGGCTCAGTGCTGGGACCGCTTCTCTTCTCCATCTACATGTCATCACTAGATCTGTCATTCAGAAACATGGTTTATCCCATCACTGTTATCATCTAGCTACTGGAGTGCCTCAGGGCTCAGTGCTGGGACCGCTTCTCTTCTCCATCTACATGACATCACTAGATCTGTAATTCAGAAACATGGTTTATCCCATCACTGTTATCATCTAGCTACTGGAGTGCCTCAGGGCTCAGTGCTGGGACCGCTTCTCCTCTACATCTACATGTCATCACTAGATCTGTCATTCAGAAACATGGTTTATCCCATCACTGTTATCATCTAGCTACTGGAGTGCCTCAGGGCTCAGTGCTGGGACCACTTCTCTTCTCCATCTACATGTCATCACTAGTGTCTGTCATTCAGAAACATGGTTTATCCCATCACTGTTATCATCTAGCTACTGGAGTGCCTCAGGGCTCAGTGCTGGGACCACTTCTCTTCTCCATCTACATGTCATCACTAGTGTCTGTCATTCAGAAACATGGTTTATCCCATCACTGTTATCATCTAGCTACTGGAGTGCCTCAGGGCTCAGTGCTGGGACCGCTTCTCCTCTACATCTACATGTCATCACTAGATCTGTCATTCAGAAACATGGTTTATCCTATCACTGTTATCATCTAGCTACTGGAGTGCCTCAGGGCTCAGTGCTGGGACCGCTTCTCTTCTCCATCTACATGTCATCACTAGATCTGTCATTCAGAAACATGGTTTATCCCATCACTGTTATCATCTAGCTACTGGAGTGCCTCAGGGCTCAGTGCTGGGACCACTTCTCTTCTCCATCTACATGTCAACACTAGATCTGTCATTCAGAAACATGGTTTATCCCATCACTGTTATCATCTAGCTACTGGAGTGCCTCAGGGCTCAGTGCTGGGACCACTTCTCCTCTACATCTACATGTCATCACTAGATCTGTCATTCAGAAACATGGTTTATCCCATCACTGTTATCATCTAGCTACTGGAGTGCCTCAGGGCTCAGTGCTGGGACCACTTCTCTTCTCCATCTACATGTCATCACTAGATCTGTCATTCAGAAACATGGTTTATCCCATCACTGTTATCATCTAGCTACTGGAGTGTCTCAGGGCTCAGTGCTGGGACCGCTTCTCTTCTCCATCTACATGTCTTCACTAGATCTGTCATTCAGAAACATGGTTTATCCCATCACTGTTATCATCTAGCTACTGGAGTGCCTCAGGGCTCAGTGCTGGGACCGCTTCTCTTCTCCATCTACATGCCATCACTAGATCTGTCATTCAGAAACATGGTTTATCCCATCACTGCTATCATCTAGCTACTGGAGTGCCTCAGGGCTCAGTGCTGGGACCACTTCTCTTCTCCATCTACATGTCATCACTAGATCTGTCATTCAGAAACATGGTTTATCCCATCACTGTTATCATCTAGTTACTGGAGTGCCTCAGGGCTCAGTGCTGGGACCACTTCTCTTCTCCATCTACATGTCATCACTAGATCTGTCATTCAGAAACATGGTTTATCCCATCACTGTTATCATCTAGCTACTGGAGTGCCTCAGGGCTCAGTGCTGGGACCACTTCTCTTCTCCATCTACATGCCATCACTAGATCTGTCATTCAGAAACATGGTTTATCCCATCACTGTTATCATCTAGCTACTGGAGTGCCTCAGGGCTCAGTGCTGGGACCGCTTCTCTTCTCCATCTACATGTCATCACTAGATCTGTAATTCAGAAACATGGTTTATCCCATCACTGTTATCATCTAGTTACTGGAGTGCCTCAGGGCTCAGTGCTGGGACCGCTTCTCTTCTCCATCTACATGCCATCACTAGATCTGTCATTCAGAAACATGGTTTATCCCATCACTGTTATCATCTAGCTACTGGAGTGCCTCAGGGCTCAGTGCTGGGACCACTTCTCTTCTCCATCTATATGTCATCACTAGATCTGTCATTCAGAAACATGGTTTATCCCATCACTGTTATCATCTAGTTACTGGAGTGCCTCAGGGCTCAGTGCTGGGACCGCTTCTCTTCTCCATCTACATGCCATCACTAGATCTGTCATTCAGAAACATGGTTTATCCCATCACTGTTATCATCTAGCTACTGGAGTGCCTCAGGGCTCAGTGCTGGGACCACTTCTCTTCTCCATCTATATGTCATCACTAGATCTGTAATTCAGAAACATGGTTTATCCCATCACTGTTATCATCTAGCTACTGGAGTGCCTCAGGGCTCAGTGCTGGGACCGCTTCTCTTCTCCATCTACATGTCATCACTAGATCTGTCATTCAGAAACATGGTTTATCCCATCACTGTTATCATCTAGCTACTGGAGTGCCTCAGGGCTCAGTGCTGGGACCACTTCTCTTCTCCATCTACATGTCTTCACTAGATCTGTCATTCAGAAACATGGTTTATCCCATCACTGTTATCATCTAGCTACTGGAGTGCCTCAGGGCTCAGTGCTGGGACCACTTCTCTTCTCCATCTACATGTCCTCACTAGATCTGTCATTCAGAAACATGGTTTATCCCATCACTGTTATCATCTAGCTACTGGAGTGCCTCAGGGCTCAGTGCTGGGACCACTTCTCTTCTCCATCTACATGTCATCACTAGATCTGTCATTCAGAAACATGGTTTATCCCATCACTGTTATCATCTAGCTACTGGAGTGCCTCAGGGCTCAGTGCTGGGACCACTTCTCTTCTCCATCTACATGCCATCACTAGATCTGTCATTCAGAAACATGGTTTATCCCATCACTGTTATCATCTAGCTACTGGAGTGCCTCAGGACTCAGTGCTGGGACCGCTTCTCTTCTCCATCTACATGTCATCACTAGATCTGTCATTCAGAAACATGGTTTACCCCATCACTGTTATCATCTAGCTACTGGAGTGCCTCAGGGCTCAGTGCTGGGACCACTTCTCTTCTCCATCTACATGCCATCACTAGATCTGTAATTCAGAAACATGGTTTATCCCATCACTGTTATCATCTAGCTACTGGAGTGCCTCAGGGCTAAGTGCTGGAACCGCATGTCTTCTCCATCTACATGTCATCACTAGATCTGTCATTGAGAAACATGGTTTATCCCATCACTGTTATCATCTAGCTACTGGAGTGCCTCAGGGCTCAGTGCTGGGACCACTTCTCTTCTCCATCTACATGTCCTCACTAGATCTGTCATTCAGAAACATGGTTTATCCCATCACTGTTATCATCTAGCTACTGGAGTGCCTCAGGGCTCAGTGCTGGGACCACTTCTCTTCTCCATCTACATGCCATCACTAGATCTGTCATTCAGAAACATGGTTTATCCCATCACTGTTATCATCTAGCTACTGGAGTGCCTCAGGGCTCAGTGCTGGGACCACTTCTCTTCTCCATCTACATGCCATCACTAGATCTGTAATTCAGAAACATGGTTTATCCCATCACTGTTATCATCTAGCTACTGGAGTGCCTCAGGGCTCAGTGCTGGGACCGCTTCTCTTCTCCATCTACATGCCATCACTAGATCTGTCATTCAGAAACATGGTTTATCCCATCACTGCTATCATCTAGCTACTGGAGTGCCTCAAGGCTCAGTGCTGGGACCGCTTCTCTTCTCCATCTACATGTCATCACTAGATCTGTCATTCAGAAACATGGTTTATCTCATCACTGTTATCATCTAGCTACTGGAGTGCCTCAGGGCTCAGTGCTGGGGCCGCTTCTCTTCTCCATCTACATGCCATCACTAGATCTGTCATTCAGAAACATGGTTTATCCCATCACTGTTATCATCTAGCTACTGGAGTGCCTCAGGGCTCAGTGCTGGGACCACTTCTCTTCTCCATCTACATGTCATCACTAGATCTGTCATTCAGAAACATGGTTTATCCCATCACTGTTATCATCTAGCTACTGGAGTGCCTCAGGGCTCAGTGCTGGGACCACTTCTCTTCTCCATCTACATGCCATCACTAGATCTGTAATTCAGAAACATGGTTTATCCCATCACTGTTATCATCTAGCTACTGGAGTGCCTCAGGGCTCAGTGCTGGGACCGCTTCTCTTCTCCATCTACATGCCATCACTAGATCTGTCATTCAGAAACATGGTTTATCCCATCACTGTTATCATCTAGCTACTGGAGTGCCTCAGGGCTCAGTGCTGGGACCACTTCTCTTCTCCATCTACATGCCATCACTAGATCTGTAATTCAGAAACATGGTTTATCCCATCACTGTTATCATCTAGCTACTGGAGTGCCTCAGGGCTCAGTGCTGGGACCACTTCTCTTCTCCATCTACATGTCCTCACTAGATCTGTCATTCAGAAACATGGTTTATCCCATCACTGTTATCATCTAGCTACTGGAGTGCCTCAGGGCTCAGTGCTGGGACCACTTCTCCTCTACATCTACATGTCATCACTAGATCTGTCATTCAGAAACATGGTTTATCCCATCACTGTTATCATCTAGCTACTGGAGTGCCTCAGGGCTCAGTGCTGGGACCACTTCTCTTCTCCATCTACATGTCATCACTAGATCTGTCATTCAGAAACATGGTTTATCCCATCACTGTTATCATCTAGCTACTGGAGTGTCTCAGGGCTCAGTGCTGGGACCGCTTCTCTTCTCCATCTACATGCCATCACTAGATCTGTCATTCAGAAACATGGTTTATCCCATCACTGCTATCATCTAGCTACTGGAGTGCCTCAGGGCTCAGTGCTGGGACCACTTCTCTTCTCCATCTACATGTCATCACTAGATCTGTCATTCAGAAACATGGTTTATCCCATCACTGTTATCATCTAGTTACTGGAGTGCCTCAGGGCTCAGTGCTGGGACCACTTCTCTTCTCCATCTACATGTCATCACTAGATCTGTCATTCAGAAACATGGTTTATCCCATCACTGTTATCATCTAGCTACTGGAGTGCCTCAGGGCTCAGTGCTGGGACCACTTCTCTTCTCCATCTACATGCCATCACTAGATCTGTCATTCAGAAACATGGTTTATCCCATCACTGTTATCATCTAGCTACTGGAGTGCCTCAGGGCTCAGTGCTGGGACCGCTTCTCTTCTCCATCTACATGTCATCACTAGATCTGTAATTCAGAAACATGGTTTATCCCATCACTGTTATCATCTAGTTACTGGAGTGCCTCAGGGCTCAGTGCTGGGACCGCTTCTCTTCTCCATCTACATGCCATCACTAGATCTGTCATTCAGAAACATGGTTTATCCCATCACTGTTATCATCTAGCTACTGGAGTGCCTCAGGGCTCAGTGCTGGGACCACTTCTCTTCTCCATCTATATGTCATCACTAGATCTGTCATTCAGAAACATGGTTTATCCCATCACTGTTATCATCTAGTTACTGGAGTGCCTCAGGGCTCAGTGCTGGGACCGCTTCTCTTCTCCATCTACATGCCATCACTAGATCTGTCATTCAGAAACATGGTTTATCCCATCACTGTTATCATCTAGCTACTGGAGTGCCTCAGGGCTCAGTGCTGGGACCACTTCTCTTCTCCATCTATATGTCATCACTAGATCTGTAATTCAGAAACATGGTTTATCCCATCACTGTTATCATCTAGCTACTGGAGTGCCTCAGGGCTCAGTGCTGGGACCGCTTCTCTTCTCCATCTACATGTCATCACTAGATCTGTCATTCAGAAACATGGTTTATCCCATCACTGTTATCATCTAGCTACTGGAGTGCCTCAGGGCTCAGTGCTGGGACCACTTCTCTTCTCCATCTACATGTCTTCACTAGATCTGTCATTCAGAAACATGGTTTATCCCATCACTGTTATCATCTAGCTACTGGAGTGCCTCAGGGCTCAGTGCTGGGACCACTTCTCTTCTCCATCTACATGTCCTCACTAGATCTGTCATTCAGAAACATGGTTTATCCCATCACTGTTATCATCTAGCTACTGGAGTGCCTCAGGGCTCAGTGCTGGGACCACTTCTCTTCTCCATCTACATGTCATCACTAGATCTGTCATTCAGAAACATGGTTTATCCCATCACTGTTATCATCTAGCTACTGGAGTGCCTCAGGGCTCAGTGCTGGGACCACTTCTCTTCTCCATCTACATGCCATCACTAGATCTGTCATTCAGAAACATGGTTTATCCCATCACTGTTATCATCTAGCTACTGGAGTGCCTCAGGACTCAGTGCTGGGACCGCTTCTCTTCTCCATCTACATGTCATCACTAGATCTGTCATTCAGAAACATGGTTTACCCCATCACTGTTATCATCTAGCTACTGGAGTGCCTCAGGGCTCAGTGCTGGGACCACTTCTCTTCTCCATCTACATGCCATCACTAGATCTGTAATTCAGAAACATGGTTTATCCCATCACTGTTATCATCTAGCTACTGGAGTGCCTCAGGGCTAAGTGCTGGAACCGCATGTCTTCTCCATCTACATGTCATCACTAGATCTGTCATTGAGAAACATGGTTTATCCCATCACTGTTATCATCTAGCTACTGGAGTGCCTCAGGGCTCAGTGCTGGGACCACTTCTCTTCTCCATCTACATGTCCTCACTAGATCTGTCATTCAGAAACATGGTTTATCCCATCACTGTTATCATCTAGCTACTGGAGTGCCTCAGGGCTCAGTGCTGGGACCACTTCTCTTCTCCATCTACATGCCATCACTAGATCTGTCATTCAGAAACATGGTTTATCCCATCACTGTTATCATCTAGCTACTGGAGTGCCTCAGGGCTCAGTGCTGGGACCACTTCTCTTCTCCATCTACATGCCATCACTAGATCTGTAATTCAGAAACATGGTTTATCCCATCACTGTTATCATCTAGCTACTGGAGTGCCTCAGGGCTCAGTGCTGGGACCGCTTCTCTTCTCCATCTACATGCCATCACTAGATCTGTCATTCAGAAACATGGTTTATCCCATCACTGCTATCATCTAGCTACTGGAGTGCCTCAAGGCTCAGTGCTGGGACCGCTTCTCTTCTCCATCTACATGTCATCACTAGATCTGTCATTCAGAAACATGGTTTATCTCATCACTGTTATCATCTAGCTACTGGAGTGCCTCAGGGCTCAGTGCTGGGGCCGCTTCTCTTCTCCATCTACATGCCATCACTAGATCTGTCATTCAGAAACATGGTTTATCCCATCACTGTTATCATCTAGCTACTGGAGTGCCTCAGGGCTCAGTGCTGGGACCACTTCTCTTCTCCATCTACATGTCATCACTAGATCTGTCATTCAGAAACATGGTTTATCCCATCACTGTTATCATCTAGCTACTGGAGTGCCTCAGGGCTCAGTGCTGGGACCACTTCTCTTCTCCATCTACATGCCATCACTAGATCTGTAATTCAGAAACATGGTTTATCCCATCACTGTTATCATCTAGCTACTGGAGTGCCTCAGGGCTCAGTGCTGGGACCGCTTCTCTTCTCCATCTACATGCCATCACTAGATCTGTCATTCAGAAACATGGTTTATCCCATCACTGTTATCATCTAGCTACTGGAGTGCCTCAGGGCTCAGTGCTGGGACCACTTCTCTTCTCCATCTACATGCCATCACTAGATCTGTAATTCAGAAACATGGTTTATCCCATCACTGTTATCATCTAGCTACTGGAGTGCCTCAGGGCTCAGTGCTGGGACCACTTCTCTTCTCCATCTACATGTCCTCACTAGATCTGTCATTCAGAAACATGGTTTATCTCATCACTGTTATCATCTAGCTACTGGAGTGCCTCAGGGCTCAGTGCTGGGACCGCTTCTCTTCTCCATCTACATGTCATCACTAGATCTGTCATTGAGAAACATGGTTTATCCCATCACTGTTATCATCTAGCTACTGGAGTGCCTCAGGGCTCAGTGCTGGGACCACTTCTCTTCTCCATCTACATGCCATCACTAGATCTGTAATTCAGAAACATGGTTTATCCCATCACTGTTATCATCTAGCTACTGGAGTGCCTCAGGGCTCAGTGCTGGGACCGCTTCTCTTCTCCATCTACATGCCATCACTAGATCTGTCATTCAGAAACATGGTTTATCCCATCACTGTTATCATCTAGCTACTGGAGTGCCTCAGGGCTCAGTGCTGGGACCACTTCTCTTCTCCATCTACATGCCATCACTAGATCTGTAATTCAGAAACATGGTTTATCCCATCACTGTTATCATCTAGCTACTGGAGTGCCTCAGGGCTCAGTGCTGGGACCACTTCTCTTCTCCATCTACATGTCCTCACTAGATCTGTCATTCAGAAACATGGTTTATCCCATCACTGTTATCATCTAGCTACTGGAGTGCCTCAGGGCTCAGTGCTGGGACCACTTCTCTTCTCCATCTACATGCCATCACTAGATCTGTAATTCAGAAACATGGTTTATCCCATCACTGTTATCATCTAGCTACTGGAGTGCCTCAGGGCTCAGTGCTGGGACTGCTTCTCTTCTCCATCTACATGTCTTCACTAGATCTGTAATTCAGAAACATGGTTTACCCCATCACTGTTATCATCTAGCTACTGGAGTGTCTCAGGGCTCAGTGCTGGGACCGCTTCTCTTCTCCATCTACATGTCATCACTAGATCTGTCATTGAGAAACATGGTTTATCTCATCACTGTTATCATCTAGCTACTGGAGTGCCTTAGGGCTCAGTGCTGGGACCACTTCTCTTCTCCATCTACATGACATCACTAGATCTGTAATTGAGAAACATGGTTTATCTCATCACTGTTATCATCTAGCTACTGGAGTGCCTCAGGGCTCAGTGCTGGGACCACTTCTCTTCTCCATCTACATGTCATCACTAGTGTCTGTCATTCAGAAACATGGTTTATCCCATCACTGTTATCATCTAGCTACTGGAGTGCCTCAGGGCTCAGTGCTGGGACCACTTCTCTTCTCCATCTACATGCCATCACTAGATCTGTCATTCAGAAACATGGTTTATCTCATCACTGTTATCATCTAGCTACTGGAGTGCCTCAGGGCTCAGTGCTGGGACCGCTTCTCTTCTCCATCTACATGCCATCACTAGATCTGTCATTCAGAAACATGGTTTATCTCATCACTGTTATCATCTAGCTACTGGAGTGCCTCAGGGCTCAGTGCTGGGACCACTTCTCTTCTCCATCTACATGCCATCACTAGATCTGTCATTCAGAAACATGGTTTATCCCATCACTGCTATCATCTAGCTACTGGAGTGCCTCAAGGCTCAGTGCTGGGACCGCTTCTCTTCTCCATCTACATGTCATCACTAGATCTGTCATTCAGAAACATGGTTTATCTCATCACTGTTATCATCTAGCTACTGGAGTGCCTCAGGGCTCAGTGCTGGGGCCGCTTCTCTTCTCCATCTACATGCCATCACTAGATCTGTCATTCAGAAACATGGTTTATCCCATCACTGTTATCATCTAGCTACTGGAGTGCCTCAGGGCTCAGTGCTGGGACCACTTCTCTTCTCCATCTACATGTCATCACTAGATCTGTCATTCAGAAACATGGTTTATCCCATCACTGTTATCATCTAGCTACTGGAGTGCCTCAGGGCTCAGTGCTGGGACCACTTCTCTTCTCCATCTACATGCCATCACTAGATCTGTAATTCAGAAACATGGTTTATCCCATCACTGTTATCATCTAGCTACTGGAGTGCCTCAGGGCTCAGTGCTGGGACCGCTTCTCTTCTCCATCTACATGCCATCACTAGATCTGTCATTCAGAAACATGGTTTATCCCATCACTGTTATCATCTAGCTACTGGAGTGCCTCAGGGCTCAGTGCTGGGACCACTTCTCTTCTCCATCTACATGCCATCACTAGATCTGTAATTCAGAAACATGGTTTATCCCATCACTGTTATCATCTAGCTACTGGAGTGCCTCAGGGCTCAGTGCTGGGACCACTTCTCTTCTCCATCTACATGTCCTCACTAGATCTGTCATTCAGAAACATGGTTTATCCCATCACTGTTATCATCTAGCTACTGGAGTGCCTCAGGGCTCAGTGCTGGGACCACTTCTCTTCTCCATCTACATGCCATCACTAGATCTGTAATTCAGAAACATGGTTTATCCCATCACTGTTATCATCTAGTTACTGGAGTGCCTCAGGGCTCAGTGCTGGGACCGCTTCTCTTCTCCATCTACATGTCTTCACTAGATCTGTAATTCAGAAACATGGTTTACCCCATCACTGTTATCATCTAGCTACTGGAGTGCCTCAGGGCTCAGTGCTGGGACCGCTTCTCTTCTCCATCTACATGTCTTCACTAGATCTGTAATTCAGAAACATGGTTTACCCCATCACTGTTATCATCTAGCTACTGGAGTGTCTCAGGGCTCAGTGCTGGGACCGCTTCTCTTCTCCATCTACATGTCATCACTAGATCTGTCATTGAGAAACATGGTTTATCTCATCACTGTTATCATCTAGCTACTGGAGTGCCTCAGGGCTCAGTGCTGGGACCGCTTCTCTTCTCCATCTACATGTCATCACTAGATCTGTCATTCAGAAACATGGTTTATCCCATCACTGTTATCATCTAGCTACTGGAGTGCCTCAGGGCTCAGTGCTGGGACCGCTTCTCTTCTCCATCTACATGTCTTCACTAGATCTGTAATTCAGAAACATGGTTTACCCCATCACTGTTATCATCTAGCTACTGGAGTGTCTCAGGGCTCAGTGCTGGGACCGCTTCTCTTCTCCATCTACATGTCATCACTAGATCTGTCATTGAGAAACATGGTTTATCTCATCACTGTTATCATCTAGCTACTGGAGTGCCTCAGGGCTCAGTGCTGGGACCGCTTCTCTTCTCCATCTACATGTCATCACTAGATCTGTCATTCAGAAACATGGTTTATCCCATCACTGTTATCATCTAGCTACTGGAGTGCCTCAGGGCTCAGTGCTGGGACCGCTTCTCTTCTCCATCTACATGTCTTCACTAGATCTGTAATTCAGAAACATGGTTTACCCCATCACTGTTATCATCTAGCTACTGGAGTGTCTCAGGGCTCAGTGCTGGGACCGCTTCTCTTCTCCATCTACATGTCATCACTAGATCTGTCATTGAGAAACATGGTTTATCTCATCACTGTTATCATCTAGCTACTGGAGTGCCTTAGGGCTCAGTGCTGGGACCACTTCTCTTCTCCATCTACATGACATCACTAGTGTCTGTCATTCAGAAACATGGTTTATCCCATCACTGTTATCATCTAGCTACTGGAGTGCCTCAGGGCTCAGTGCTGGGACCACTTCTCTTCTCCATCTACATGCCATCACTAGATCTGTCATTCAGAAACATGGTTTATCTCATCACTGTTATCATCTAGCTACTGGAGTGCCTCAGGGCTCAGTGCTGGGACCACTTCTCTTCTCCATCTACATGCCATCACTAGATCTGTCATTCAGAAACATGGTTTATCCCATCACTGTTATCATCTAGCTACTGGAGTGCCTAAGGGCTCAGTGCTGGGACCGCTTCTCTTCTCCATCTACATGCCATCACTAGATCTGTCATTCAGAAACATGGTTTATCTCATCACTGTTATCATCTAGCTACTGGAGTGCCTCAGGGCTCAGTGCTGGGACCACTTCTCTTCTCCATCTACATGCCATCACTAGATCTGTCATTCAGAAACATGGTTTATCCCATCACTGCTATCATCTAGCTACTGGAGTGCCTCAAGGCTCAGTGCTGGGACCGCTTCTCTTCTCCATCTACATGTCATCACTAGATCTGTCATTCAGAAACATGGTTTATCTCATCACTGTTATCATCTAGCTACTGGAGTGCCTCAAGGCTCAGTGCTGGGACCACTTCTCTTCTCCATCTACATGTCATCACTAGATCTGTCATTCAGAAACATGGTTTATCTCATCACTGTTATCATCTAGCTACTGGAGTGCCTCAGGGCTCAGTGCTGGGGCCGCTTCTCTTCTCCATCTACATGCCATCACTAGATCTGTCATTCAGAAACATGGTTTATCCCATCACTGTTATCATCTAGCTACTGGAGTGCCTCAGGGCTCAGTGCTGGGACCACTTCTCTTCTCCATCTACATGTCATCACTAGATCTGTCATTCAGAAACATGGTTTATCCCATCACTGTTATCATCTAGCTACTGGAGTGCCTCAGGGCTCAGTGCTGGGACCACTTCTCTTCTCCATCTACATGTCATCACTAGATCTGTCATTCAGAAACATGGTTAATCCCATCACTGTTATCATCTAGCTACTGGAGTGCCTCAAGGCTCAGTGCTGGGACCGCTTCTCTTCTCCATCTACATGTCCTCACTAGATCTGTCATTCAGAAACATGGTTTATCCCATCACTGTTATCATCTAGCTACTGGAGTGCCTCAGGGCTCAGTGCTGGGACCGCTTCTCTTCTCCATCTACATGCCATCACTAGATCTGTCATTCAGAAACATGGTTTATCCCATCACTGCTATCATCTAGCTACTGGAGTGCCTCAGGGCTCAGTGCTGGGACCACTTCTCTTCTCCATCTACATGTCAACACTAGATCTGTCATTCAGAAACATGGTTTATCCCATCACTGCAATCATCTAGCTACTGGAGTGCCTCAGGGCTCAGTGCTGGGACCGCTTCTCTTCTCCATCTACATGTCATCACTAGATCTGTCATTCAGAAACATGGTTTATCCCATCACTGTTATCATCTAGCTACTGGAGTGCCTCAGGGCTCAGTGCTGGGACCACTTCTCTTCTCCATCTACATGTCAACACTAGATCTGTCATTCAGAAACATGGTTTATCCCATCACTGTTACCATCTAGCTACTGGAGTGCCTCAGGGCTCAGTGCTGGGACCGCTTCTCTTCTCCATCTACATGCCATCACTAGATCTGTCATTCAGAAACATGGTTTATCCCATCACTGTTATCATCTAGCTACTGGAGTGCCTCAGGGCTCAGTGCTGGGACCGCTTCTCTTCTCCATCTATATGTCAACACTAGATCTGTCATTCAGAAACATGGTTTATCCCATCACTGCTATCATCTAGCTACTGGAGTGCCTCAGGGCTCAGTGCTGGGACCGCTTCTCTTCTCCATCTACATGTCAACACTAGATCTGTCATTCAGAAACATGGTTTATCCCATCACTGCTATCATCTAGCTACTGGAGTGCCTCAGGGCTCAGTGCTGGGACCACTTCTCTTCTCCATCTACATGCCATCACTAGATCTGTCATTCAGAAACATGGTTTATCCCATCACTGTTATCATCTAGCTACTGGAGTGCCTCAGGGCTCAGTGCTGGGACCGCTTCTCTTCTCCATCTACATGCCATCACTAGATCTGTCATTCAGAAACATGGTTTATCCCATCACTGTTATCATCTAGCTACTGGAGTGCCTCAGGGCTCAGTGCTGGGACCGCTTCTCTTCTCCATCTACATGCCATCACTAGATCTGTCATTCAGAAACATGGTTTATCCCATCACTGTTATCATCTAGCTACTGGAGTGCCTCAGGGCTCAGTGCTGGGACCACTTCTCTTCTCCATCTACATGCCATCACTAGATCTGTCATTCAGAAACATGGTTTATCCCATCACTGTTATCATCTAGCTACTGGAGTGCCTCAGGGCTCAGTGCTGGGACCACTTCTCTTCTCCATCTACATGCCATCACTAGATCTGTCATTCAGAAACATGGTTTATCCCATCACTGTTATCATCTAGCTACTGGAGTGCCTCAGGGCTCAGTGCTGGGACCGCTTCTCTTCTCCATCTACATGTCATCACTAGATCTGTCATTCAGAAACATGGTTTATCCCATCACTGTTATCATCTAGCTACTGGAGTGCCTCAGGGCTCAGTGCTGGGACCGCTTCTCTTCTCCATCTACATGCCATCACTAGATCTGTCATTCAGAAACATGGTTTATCCCATCACTGTTATCATCTAGCTACTGGAGTGCCTCAGGGCTCAGTGATGGGACCACTTCTCTTCTCCATCTACATGTCAACACTAGATCTGTCATTCAGAAACATGGTTTATCCCATCACTGTTATCATCTCGCTACTGGAGTGCCTCAGGGCTCAGTGCTGGGACCGCTTCTCTTCTCCATCTACATGCCATCACTAGATCTGTCATTGAGAAACATGGTTTATCTCATCACTGTTATCATCTAGCTACTGGAGTGCCTCAGGGCTCAGTGCTGGGACCACTTCTCTTCTCCATCTACATGTCATCACTAGATCTGTCATTCAGAAACATGGTTTATCCCATCACTGTTATCATCTAGCTACTGGAGTGCCTCAGGGCTCAGTGCTGGGACCACTTCTCTTCTCCATCTACATGTCTTCACTAGATCTGTCATTCAGAAACATGGTTTATCCCATCACTGCTATCATCTAGCTACTGGAGTGCCTCAGGGCTCAGTGCTGGGACCGCTTCTCTTCTCCATCTACATGTCTTCACTAGATCTGTCATTCAGAAACATGGTTTATCCCATCACTGCTATCATCTAGCTACTGGAGTGCCTCAGGGCTCAGTGCTGGGACCGCTTCTCTTCTCCATCTACATGTCTTCACTAGATCTGTCATTCAGAAACATGGTTTATCCCATCACTGCTATCATCTAGCTACTGGAGTGCCTCAGGGCTCAGTGCTGGGACCGCTTCTCTTCTCCATCTACATGTCTTCACTAGATCTGTCATTCAGAAACATGGTTTATCCCATCACTGTTATCATCTAGCTACTGGAGTGCCTCAGGGCTCAGTGCTGGGACCACTTCTCTTCTCCATCTACATGCCATCACTAGATCTGTCATTGAGAAACATGGTTTATCCCATCACTGTTATCATCTAGCTACTGGAGTGCCTCAGGACTCAGTGCTGGGACCACTTCTCTTCTCCATCTACATGCCATCACTAGATCTGTCATTCAGAAACATGGTTTATCCCATCACTGTTATCATCTAGCTACTGGAGTGCCTCAGGGCTCAGTGCTGGGACCGCTTCTCTTCTCCATCTACATGTCATCACTAGATCTGTCATTCAGAAACATGGTTTATCCCATCACTGTTATCATCTAGCTACTGGAGTGCCTCAGGGCTCAGTGCTGGGACCGCTTCTCTTCTCCATCTACATGTCTTCACTAGATCTGTCATTCAGAAACATGGTTTATCCCATCACTGTTATCATCTAGCTACTGGAGTGCCTCAGGGCTCAGTGCTGGGACCACTTCTCTTCTCCATCTACATGCCATCACTAGATCTGTCATTGAGAAACATGGTTTATCCCATCACTGTTATCATCTAGCTACTGGAGTGCCTCAGGACTCAGTGCTGGGACCACTTCTCTTCTCCATCTACATGCCATCACTAGATCTGTCATTCAGAAAGATGGTTTATCCCATCACTGTTATCATCTAGCTACTGGAGTGCCTCAGGGCTCAGTGCTGGGACCACTTCTCTTCTCCATCTACATGCCATCACTAGATCTGTCATTGAAAAACATGGTTTATCCCATCACTGTTATCATCTAGCTACTGGAGTGCCTCAGGGCTCAGTGCTGGGACCACTTCTCTTCTCCATCTACATGTCATCACTAGATCTGTCATTCAGAAACATGGTTTATCCCATCACTGTTATCATCTAGCTACTGGAGTGCCTCAGGACTCAGTGCTGGGACCGCTTCTCTTCTCCATCTACATGTCATCACTAGATCTGTCATTCAGAAACATGGTTTATCCCATCACTGTTATCATCTAGCTACTGGAGTGCCTCAGGGCTCAGTGCTGGGACCGCTTCTCTTCTCCATCTACATGTCATCACTAGATCTGTCATTCAGAAACATGGTTTATCCCATCACTGTTATCATCTAGCTACTGGAGTGCCTCAGGGCTCAGTGCTGGGACCACTTCTCTTCTCCATCTACATGCCATCACTAGATCTGTCATTGAGAAACATGGTTTATCCCATCACTGTTATCATCTAGCTACTGGAGTGCCTCAGGGCTCAGTGCTGGGACCACTTCTCTTCTCCATCTACATGCCATCACTAGATCTGTCATTGAGAAACATGGTTTATCCCATCACTGTTATCATCTAGCTACTGGAGTGCCTCAGGACTCAGTGCTGGGACCGCTTCTCTTCTCCATCTACATGTCTTCACTAGATCTGTCATTCAGAAACATGGTTTATCCCATCACTGTTATCATCTAGCTACTGGAGTGCCTCAGGGCTCAGTGCTGGGACCGCTTCTCTTCTACATCTACATGACATCACTAGTGTCTATCATTCAGAAACATGGCTTTTCCCATCACTGCTATGCTGACGACACACAACTCTACCTCTCATTCCAACCAGAGGATCCGACGGGAGCTGCTCGCATCTCAACATTTCATGCTGGATGAAGGACCACCATCTTCAGCTCAACCTTGTGAAAACAGAACTGCTTCTGTTCTCAGCTAACCTAACACTACACCACAACTTCTCCATTCAGCTAGGCTCCTCATCCATAACTCCATCCAGGAAAGCCAGGAACCTTGGAGTTATGATTGATGAACAATTGAACCTCACAGAACACATTGCTAAAACTGCTCGGTCCTGCAGATTTGCCTTATACAACATTAGTAGGATCAGGCCCTTCCTATCAGAGCTACACATCCAAGCTCTCTTTCTATCCAGACTGGACTCTTGTAATGCTCTCTCCTTCCAGCATCACTGTCAAACCTCTGCAACTGATCCAGATGCTGCAGCAAGAGTGTGTTTATCGAGCCGAAGAGACACACGTCACTCCTCTTTTCAGAAACCTGCACTTCAGAAACCTGCACCCATGTGTCTCCAAGAGGCTGGTGTTCTGCAAAGTGAACGGTGTTTTGTGGTGCATCATCTCAAAGAGAAACAGAATCACTTTCACGGACCTTCACCTGAACTGAGGAATGACCTGCTGAACTCAGCCTGAGCTGCTGAGTCCAAAGCCACATTCAAGAAACGACTGAAGATGCATCTTTCTCATCAACACTTGCCCCATTAATACTGACACTTACTATTCAATATATCTATTTAAAAACAAACCTTGTTAAGTGTACTGTACTACACTAACTGAGACTCATCACAGCACTTGCATATTGGTGCCATTTTGTTGGTCTGATTGTTTCTATTGCTAAGTCACTTTGGAAAAAAGCATCTGCTAAATGATTAAGTATAAATGTAAATATAATGCTTCTATATACAATTATATATTTATATTATTAGTTTGCAGGTGCACTAGAGTTTAAAAAGCAGCTTTTTTAACACTGATGCTGATGATCCAAGAAAGTCAAAGTGTCATCAAAGGCCTGCAGCTCCCTCTAGTGTTCACAGCTGTGAGTGTGTGTGTGTGTGTGTGTGTGTGTGTGTGTCTGTTCACCTCCTCTTGATCCAGCAGGTAGAACTGGTCTCCATCTCTGACGCGGAGCTGGCGGCTCCAACCGGGGGAGTCGTGTGTGTGGCCATTCAGAGGAGTGTGAGGCCGAGAACATGGAGACACACACCTTCCATCTGAACACACACACACAATATTAGTGCACATGATACAACTGAATCAAACCTGAATACTTACTTTTACTTTACACAATATTTATTCAAAATAAAAAAAATCATAAATGGTACATTACTGTCACATTTATTGGCATGGCAGATACAGGCCACTTTCCATCAATATGGTACAAATTGGGCAAAACAATGTTTTTTGTTGCAAAGTATAACCTTCAGCGGGTCAAACTAAATAATATGTGTTGCTTTATTTTTTACATAATTTTATAAATTATTTTATTATTAAATTATTTAATTACAATTATTTATTAATAATTATTTTAAATGACATCTGCCATTTTTGCAATACTGCAGGCTAAGTTTATGTCTAAACACAGTATGAAATTCTGGTCTGTGTAACATTATTTTATAATTATTTATTAATAATTATTTAAAATTTGTTATTTTTGCAATACTGTAGGCTACATTTATGTCTAAACACAGTATATGGTTTGTGTAAGATTATTTTATAGCAATAAACATAGAAATACACAAACATTTTACAGCAATATATTTTTTTAATGAATCAATTAAAAAAGATATATGTATAATAACCTCCAGAATGCAGTTTTAGGGAATAACTAGTTAGCTAGTTTATAGCTGATTAACAGTAATATTAATGCTGTTTTACTCAAAGATGAAGCAGGTGGGACACATTTTTACTACAGTTAATAAATTCAATAGATGACGTTAAAATGATGACGTATGATTTTAAAAGTAGCGAGGTCACGACCTCTAGGCCAACATGGGTCACATGACTCGAACACTTCAATTGCACTATATATAGAAAGCACATATCTGGATGAATATGAGGACGGGATCATAAAGAGCACAGTAGCGCTCAATGCGCCATATATGGAAACACACACAAGACAAATTTAAAACTCATTTTGACACTTGCTTTTGTGTCCCAATCGCCCCCACAGCGAGAGCGAGAGAGAGGGAGAGGGAGAGAGAGCAAGAGAGAGAGATAGAGAGAGAGAGAGAGAGAGAGAGAGAGAGAGGGAGGAAGATGGGTTACAGCCCAAGAGATGTCACTTCCGTGACGCCCACTCTCTCTCTCTCGTTCGCACACCCCCAGCCTGTTACCATGACGACCACGGCCGAGCGGGCTAAAAAACGACTTAAAGTGACCGATATAGCGTGAGAGAGAGGGATTATGAAAGAGAGGAAAAGGAAAGGCAGAGAGGTGGGTGTCAGATGGAAGTGTTTGAGTACAGCATGAAAACGGGATGAGAGGAGAGAACTATTCTGGAAGAGGGAGCCAACTCTGCGTTGCCGTGGCAACCGTGATGGATGTAATCTCTCTCTCTCTCTCTCTCTCTCTCCCTGTAGGTGGGAGTCTCTTCCTCCTCTGGCAGCTGGACCCGCAACACATGTGCTTTCGAAATGTTCTCCAGAACACTTTCCACAGGCCGTTCCTGTCGCATCTCAACGGAGATATCATGGTTTTCATAAAGGTCACTTATTTAGTCATGATTAGCTTTGTGTTCCAAGGTCATTCAGGAGGAATTCATGCAGCAATCGCTGCTAATTAAAATGACAATTCAATGCTAATATTTCTACAAACATGCACTTTTCAAAAAACAGTCGTAATTCATGGTAACATGAGAACATTAGATTCAGTGTGATGAAGAGCATAACAGTGAAAACACGGAAAGTCGTAAAATTCCATCAATGGCGGGGAAAGAGTTAACTACCAGAAGAAATTTTCAGCAGCACAAAAACTGCATTATAACAAATGTTTATTGGGCAGTAGTTCTTTATGTTAAACGAAAGGCCAAAAGGTCAGAGGACCGAAAGGCAGATTTAACTTCTAGTAATCAAGCTGAGCTTCTCAAGCATCTGCACAGATCAGACCGACAGTCAAACTGTAAGCTAATAAAACATATGAAACCAACATGAAAAAAGATGATGCTGAGCACATGTTCTTAGAAATGAAATCCTCATCCTGAATGCCCTATAGCTATTCATGAACAAGAATCAAGAAGTTGGTTCACATCTTTTTCCAGAAAGCAGATTAACTGTAAGTGTGTCAACATGTTATTGGCTTGATTTGGAAATCAATGCCTGATGCCCACAGAAGCCTCAATATTTCCATAATGTCACAGCTAACCTGCTAAACTCACAGGAACACAGCTTCTGCATTAAACAGGTTTATTATTAAAAGCCTTTTCTACAGCAGTGCTGATGATGGGAAATGAGAGCGTTTAAGACGAGTCTGTGATTGATGCATCGAATGTGTGATTCTTACATAAACGCTCAGAACAGGCCACGTGTTCAGCAGTGATCCGGACTGTCAGAACACACCGAGAACAGAGATCAAGAGGAGTCCATGATACACAGTTCAGGAACACAGTTTTCTTGGACAGACAGACAGGCATTTGGCTGTACATATGAATGAGATGATTCTACATTTATGTAAAACTCACCAACTACAAAGATGAACAACTGTAAAATTACATTTAATGGAGCACAGCAGGAAGAAAACAAAACTAGAGGTTTATCGCATTTCGTGGAAGGAAAGCGTTACTGCATACAGAAAGGCCCTAAAAACTGCTAGATCTGATTATTTGATGTCTCTCTTAGAAGAAAACAAACACAACCCTAGGTATTTATTTGATACAGTGGCTAAATTAACAAGAAATAAATCTTTAACCTCAGACGTTTCGAAGCAGCACAGCAGTAATGACTTTATGAACTTCTTTACTTGCAAGATTGATAACATTAGGGAGAATTATAACTATGCAACCGTCTACTACAGTATCGCATCAGGCAGTGCATTGTAGTCTCCCTGAGGAAAAATTTCATTCATTCGTTGCTAAAGGAGAGGAAGAATTTACTAAACTCGTTAAATCATCTAAATCGACAGCATGTATGTTAGACCCTATACCGACTAAGCTACTGAAAGAGATGCTTCCAGAGGTCATAGATCCTCTTCTTAATATCATTAATTCATCTTTGTCATTATGTACCAAAAACTTGTAAGCTGGCTATGATTAAACCGCTTGTTAAAAAAACGCAACTTGATCCTACAGAATTAGTCAATTACAGGCCGATCTCGAATCTACCTTTTCTGTCAAAGATATTAGAAACGGCGGTATCTTCACAACTGTGTTCCTTTTTAGAAAGAAATGGAATCTGGAGGATTTTTAGTCAGGATTTAGACCGTACCACGGTACCGAGACAGCTCTCGTTAGAGTCACAAATGATTTGCTCTTATCATCCAATCGTGGCTGTATCTCGCTATTAGTGTTACTCGATCTTAGTGCTGCATTTGACACTATTGACCACAAAATTCTTTTAAATAGACTCGAACATTATGTTGGCATTAGTGGAAATGCACTAGTCAAGTCAAGTCAAGTCAAGTCAAGTTTATTTATATAGCGCTTTTCACAACATAGGTTGTATCAAAGCAGCTTCACAGTAATAAATTAAAACAATACATCAATGTTTGTTTCTAGTGGAACGTCCACGTTTGGTAATGCTGATCAATGGTATCGTTGATTGATTAATTCAATTAAATATCCCCAAATATTCCCAACTGAGCAAGCCAAAGGCAACAGTGGCAAGGAACCAAAAAACTCCATCAAGTGACCTAATGGAGAAAAAAAAACCTAGGGAGAACCCGGGCTCAGTCGGGGGCCAGTTCTCCTCTGGCGTTTATGAACTTAAGACCGGATTTAACTGTAAGATTAAAAGTATTATATAAATGCCTGGCTGAAGAGATGCGTCTTTAATCTAGTTTTAAACTGGGAGAGCGAGTCTGAGCAACGAACAGTATCCGGAAGACTATTCCAGAGTTTTGGAGCTAAATGTGAAAATGCTCTCCCTCCTTTGGTGGATCTGGATATCCAAGGTATGACCAAAAGCCTCGAATTTAGTGATCTTAAAGAGCGCGATGGATTATAGGGCGATAGAAGATCGGTTAAATAGACTGGAGCCAAGCCGTTTAGGGCTTTATAAGTCAGTAGCAATACCTTGTAATTAATACGGGACTTTATAGGTAACCAATGTAGGGACGATAAAATCTGTTATATGATCATATTTTCTTGATCTAGTTAGAACTCTAGCGGCGGCATTTTGAACTAACTGTAGCTTGTTTATTGAGGATGCAGGACAACCGGCTAATAACGCATTACAGTAATCTAGTCTCGAGGTCATGAATGCATGAACTAACTTTTCTGCATCAGAAACAGATAGCATATTACGTAGCTTAGCAATGTTTCTAAGGTGGAAAAAGGCCGTTTTTGTAACATATGAAATATGATTTTCAAAAGACAGGTTGCAGTCTAGTATAACACCCAGGTCTTTTACTGTAGAGGATGAAGTAACAGGACATCCTACTATGTTAAAGTTGTATTGTGAGAGGTTTTGTGGGTGGTTTTTTGAACCGATAAGTATTACCTCTGTCTTGTCTGGATTTAATAAAAGGAAATTGTGCGTCATCCAATCTTTTATATCTTTAACACACTCTGTCAATTTGGATAATTTAGCGTTTTCATCCGGCCGTGATGAAATATATATTTGAGTGTCATCAGCATAACAATGGAAACTAATTCCATGTTTCCTTATAATATTTCCAAGTGGCAGCATATATATTGAGAATAATAGAGGGCCTAAGACCATAGTTTACTGGAGTTATGATCGATTTTTCTCCATTTAAATAAACAAAATGGTAGCGGTCAGATAAATACGATCTAAACCAGCTTAATGCTTGTCCTTGAACACCAGTATAATTTTGTAGTCGATCTAAGAGTATTGTATGATCTATAGTATCGAACGCAGCACTAAGATCAAGTAAAACTAGTATTGAAATACAGCCTTGGTCAGAAGCTAAAAGTAAATCATTTGTGATTTTAACGAGCGCAGTTTCAGTGCTATGATGCGGCCTGAACCCAGACTGAAACTTTTCATAGATGTCATTTTCTTGCAAGAAAGAGCCAAGTTGAGAGGACACAACTTTTTCTAGTATTTTAGACATAAAAGGTAGATTTGAAATGGGTCTATAATTTGCTAGATTATGTGGATCTAATTGTGGTTTCTTAATGAGAGGTTTTATAACTGCCAGTTTAAATGTTCTTGGAACATAACCTAATGATAAAGATGAGTTAACAACATTGAGGAGAGGCTCCTCCACCACAGGCAACACTTCCTTCAATAGTTTAGTTGGTATAGGATCTAATAAACATGTTGTTGTTTTAGAGGAAGTGATAAGTTTATTTAGCTCTTTTTGTTCTATAGTTGTAAAGCACTGTAATTGTTCTTGCGGGGTGATAATTGAGGCCGAATTATAAGGCGCGATTGAGGATTGAACGTTTACAATTGTGGTTCTGATGTTTTCTATTTTCTCAGTGAAGAACTTCATGAAATCATTACTACTAAACTGTAACAGAATATTTTGTTCAGGAGACATATGTTTATTTGTTAGTCTAGCCACGGTGTTAAATAAGAACCTAGGATTGTTATGGTTGTTTTCTATTAGATTGCGGAGATGCTCAACCCTGGCCTCTTTTAGGGCCTTTTTATAATGTGACATACTGTCTTTCCATGCGATTCTAAAGACCTCTAAGTTAGTTTTTTTCCATTTACGCTCTAAATTACGGGTTTCTCTCTTTAGAACATGCGTAGTATTGTTGTACCATGGTGCTTTACTTTTCTCTCTGACCTTTTTTAGTCTAATGGGTGCAACAATATCCAATGTACCAGAGAGAATGGTGCTCATAGTGCTAGTTAATTCCTCAAGTTCATCTGTTTGTTTGGGTTCACTGAGCAGCTGAGACAAATCAGATAAGCTATTTGAAAAATGATCTATGGTGGATGGAAGGATTGTTCTGCCTAATCGATAACGCGGCGCAGCATGATATATTACAGGGGTACGTAATATGCAAGTTACCATGTAATGGTCAGTGACATCTTCACTTTGTGGAATGATATCTATATCGGTTGGATCGGTTCCATGTGATATAATTAAATCGAGTGTATGATTAAAACGATGAGTTGGTCCGGTAACGTTTTGCTTAATCCCAAAGGAATTTAATAAATCTGTAAACGCAGCCCCTAGCGCATAATTTGAATTATCTACGTGGATATTAAAGTCTCCAACAATAAATGCTTTATCGAAATTAACTAATAGGTCTGAGAGAAAATCTGCAAACTCTTTTAGGAAATCAGCGTAAGGCCCAGGCGGTCTATATACGGTAGCCAAGGCTAGAGATAATAGGGATGTTTTTCTAACATCTAAGAGCGTAACATTTAGTACAAGTACTTCAAACGAAATAAACTTATAGCCTGTTTTCTGAGTAACATTGAGAATATCTCTATAGATTGTTGCAACACCGCCGCCACGACCAATCAGACGGGGTTCGTGCTTATAGGAGTATCCTGATGGAGTAGACTCATTTAGACCGAAATAATCATTTGGTTTAAGCCAGGTTTCAGTAAGGCAAAGTACATCGAAGCTATTATCTGTGACTATTTCATTTACAATAACTGCCTTAGGTGTGAGTGATCTAATGTTTAGAAGACCTAGCTTTAGAAATTGTTTTTGATTACTAATAGCAACATTTTCTGTTTTAATAACAATTAGATTTTTTCTAGATCCTGCAGTAGATTTATTATTTGATCTCACTAAACGAGGAATAGACACAGATTTTATGCAATGTTCAACACTATTTATATCAGTTAAATTGGTGCAGCAGAGACTATGATTTGGACTTTTGGTTACTATTCAAAAGGTATTTAACGTTTTGGAGATGTTATCTGACAGAAGATCCGATACGAATCTGCTTGGGTGTAAGCCATCAGCACGGTAAAGCCTAGGACGCTCCCAAAACAGATTCCAATTATTTACAAAGAGCAGTTTCTGCTCAGTGCACCATGACATTAACCATTCATTTAGCGCGAATAATCTACTAAACTTTTCATGACCTAGACGGTACGTGGGAAGCGGTCCTGACACAATAATCGTTATATCAGGCGATGTGCTGCGTACCGTATCGATCAGATTCCTGAAGTCTTTCTTCAGAACCTCCGTCTGGCGCAGCCTGATGTCGTTCACCCCTGCGTGCAGGACAACAGTTCCGACGCGCTCGTTCAGAATCTCGGAAACGCGAGCGGCGATTTCAGAGACACGAGCACCAGGAAAGCAGTGACTATGCACCTTACTTTTATTTAACGTAGGGTGTACGTGTCGAACGATGGAATCGCCGATGATCACAGCATCGCGTTCTGTTTCGCGAAGAGGGGAGAAGCGGTTTTGTGTGGATATCTCGAAAACCGGGAGGGTCGGAGAGAGTTTTCTTGGTCTAGACCTGACTCGCGACTTCCGCTGCGGAAATATCCAGGCTTCGTGGTGGCGTGTTGGAGCCGGAGTGAACGAGACCATGGCTGATCGCGACCTCGACCTCGACGCTCGGGACCGATGTTGAGAAACGCACGGAGTAGACGAGGTCGGAGTCAGCGGGTTAGTAACGCTAATCTCTGATTTGTGTGCATCGGCGCGTGATGTTTCAAGAGCCAAACGCCGGTCTATCAGCTCGGCTTGTCTCACTAAAAGGTCTTGGATCTGTTTCTCAACAGCTTCCAGCTCAGACTGCACCGCGTGCAGCTCAAATGTGTCCTCACCTGCACCAAAAGGTAGACTACTTACATCTGATATATTTGCCATTTTAATAGATGGACAGTACGTTAAGTTAGCAACGACGCTACCAGTGATGTTATCAATATTAATACTAATTTATGGCTTAAGTCTTGGAAATAATCCGTCTTTTTAGTGGTACGGGTGTAGAGTAGACGCACGATAGGCGAAAAAAAGATGTTTGTTTGTAAATGAATGCGGAGAAGACGCGTTCAGCCGTGATCCACGGACGTAACCTATAAGAGTATCCAGCGTTGGATCACTAGGCTTGAGACGCGTCTGCTCAACAGTCCGCGTTGTAACTATGAGGTGAGGAAAAGTAGAAAATGTTCGTTGTAAGTGAGTTTAAAGAGAAATCAAGAATTATAAATCAATCGATGGAGCTCCAAAGACAACAACGCGTTCAGACGCGACGCATGCGCATTTTGCATGGTTTAAATCATACTTATCTGACCGTTATCAGTTTGTAGCAGTAAATGAAGAGATGTCTCATCGATCACAAGTTCAGTATGGCGTACCACAAGGCTCAGTACTAGGACCGCTGCTGTTCACTCTGTACATGCTACCCTTGGGAGATATCATTAGGAAGCATGGCATTAGTTTTCACTGTTATGCCGATGATACTCAGCTGTATATTTCTTTGCGCCCTGACGAAACTTACCAATTCAAATAAATACAAAACTGTAAAATTTTATTTAAATTATAATATACATGTGAACAAGATTCATCAACTGTAAATTTACGTCAAATTATAGCTATTTATTACATGGCTTGGCTGAACTCTAATGTAGAATGCGGTGTGTTATTTCTTGATATCAGACCGCTGCGAAATATAACACACCGTTGCCATGACAAACAGAGCGTTGCTATGGACTCAGGATTCTAACCGTAGAGACGGAACGGACTACTTTCTTTAGAGGAAGCAATACAATCGTTTTTAAATCAATAAACTCCTTTATAAATCAATATTTTGTGTAAAATTATTGATTTATTTGGTAGGTAGCCATGTAATAAGCGGGGTAATGTAGAGTGAGGCGGTTGTTATAGCGAATCCAACCCTTCAGGATTCAAGCTCTGCTTCGCGTCGGGTCCCATCAGCTTGTCAAACAGAAGTGAAACACAAAACAATCAAAAGTGGATCAGATGCTTAAACCGCATCATCAGTGACGGGTCTGTACATCATACTAACCTCAACATTTCACCACTGCATTCATGCGCATTACGGTAACATTAATAGAACGTTCGTTCAAAGTTATCTGGTCTTTAATAATGTTCTCTAAGCGTTAGAACAAAAACATTATTTATACATCATTCATGGAGTGTTTTTCTGATATGTTTTAGTTTGATGTTCATCTAACATTTTTTAAATGCTATTACTTGTTTCAGAACGTTCAGAGAACATTCAAAAGTAACGTTCTCATAATGTTTGAAGAATGATACAATGGAATGTTCCCTTAACGTTCATATAACCAATAAAAAAAAAAACATTTTAAAACATTTTAAAAACTGGATGTTTTGACCGTCCAGAGAAGATACAACGTTAGCAAAACATTAGAACATATTTTTGGGCTGTTAGTTAACACTCTTCATGTGCATTAACTTAATTCAACATATACTACTAAAGTACTAACCAGTAAACAAGCACATCAGTTCAACTAAAAACAAAAATTCTGTAAAGTAGTGTTGTCACGATACTAGAATTTCTAACTTCTATACGATACCTTAAAAAATATCGATATTCGATACCATTTTCGATACCACGGAGAAAAAAACTGCCACAATATTAAGGGGGTATTTTTTATTTATTTATTTAAAGCTGAATATAACAAGTCTAGAACATGATTATGAGGTATATTTTACAAAAATGTACTGTAACAAATGGATTGTTTATCGGTCATAAATGCTGGTTAATACATTAACGTTATTTGATGAACAGATTTAAACAAACGTGCGTGCATCACACGCGAAAATAATGCTCACTGGATCGACATGAAGTCAAGTCAAGTCACCTTATTTATATAGTGCTTTTAACAATAAAGATTGTGTCAAAGCACTTAACACTATCAAATTGGAGGACAGAGTGTCAGTAATGTATAATAATAAGATTAAACATGACATTTTCAGGCATATTTTTATTGAATTCAGAGATGTCATTGTCTAGCTCAGTTTAGTTTAATTATATCTGTGTAATCAAATTGATGATAATCGCAAATTTAGGCAAATTGCAGAATTAAATAATATTTTTTTGAATAAAGTTAAATAGGCACAAGTTAATTTACATTTGACCACAGTTAAAATATTTACTTCTAAGATTCCTCAGTCAGATTATATTAACTTTAAGAATTACAGTGGAAAAACGAGACAACACACTTATAACAACAATACTAGGCCATCTTGGTTAATGTTTCAGAAAAGTTAAAATGAGAAGTTACAGAGGAGATACAGTTACAGTTATAGGGGAATTCAGAAAGAGGTGACCCATTGATGCTGAGTAGCATACAGGTACATGCTGCTAAATGTACATGTCCTCCTGGAGCTTGTTCGTTAAGTCTGTTTTCAGAATTTAAAAAAATGAGTGATGTGCGGGATATTGATAGCCAAACAATCTTTTGGGTGCCCGCAGCCCGCTCGCAGTGTCCGCGCTATTCTTCGACATGCCCACTAGCGGTGTGTTTTTAACGCGTGTCCGCGCTATTCTCCGACACGCCAGCTCGCGGTGTTCTTTATCAACCAAAGCCGGTCGCAAGGGCGCCGCACTCGCCATTTTTCCATTCACTTCACTTTTGCTATTTAACCAGAGCGAATGAGACGAGTGCGTCACGTGTGGTGTTTGTCAACGCGCCTTTGGAGAGAATTTAAAGTGACAGCTCGGCTAGTATGGGAGTATCGATACTTCGGGACATTAGTATTGGTACCGTTCAGATATTTCAGTATCGATATTTATCGAAATATCGATATTTTTGACAACACTACTGTACAGTCAGAAGTATGAAACAGATCTTACACTCGATCCACACCAGAACACAATCAACACTGAGCTGAACTGATCTGAATAATAATGATATCTCCCAGGAATAGCAACGGTCCTAGTACTGAGCCCTGTGGTACTCCATACTTAACTTGATCTGGGTGGTATACCAGTTCATACCGAATACCAGTGTTTATTTTTGTTATGATATGAATTTTTAACATACCGCAATATAGGCATACAAAGAACCATCAAAGTATGTCGCTTTAACAACGATCGGAACGCGGCGCGAAACTGTGGTGAGGGCACAGCTAACGTTATGTGTTACTAAGCCTGACGGTGAAGATGCATAGGTTATCATTGGTAGCTGTCAAATTATCTTACAGTGTTTCCCATACATTGGTTCACAATATCAACACTGCCTTTTGGAAAATCTATTTGTGGTTGGGATCCCGTTTCAGTTTTTATTTGAATGTTTCTGAAGTGAACTGACGGTCTTAAGAAAAGTTTCGATGTTATTTCAATTTAATCTTTCTTTATCTCTCCTGATAAAGCAGTGTTTATGAGCGCTGGTTTGTGTTCAGCCGTTACCGTGGAAACCGTTTTGTGTTCAGCCGTTACCGGGGAAACCGCTGTTTCTGTCGCTCCTACAGCGTCTCCTGCTGGCTCCTCTTTGTAAACAGCATCATTTTTTGGGTGGAATTTTTCTACAATATTCACTCATGACAGTAAAATAGTGCATTCTAAGGCCCCGATCCCACCAGACACGTTTTTCAGGTTCGAAAACGCGAGGCACACATCACTGCCCCGATCACACAGAACGTGCAGTGCGCTGCGTTTTTTATGTTGCTAGGCAACCACCGAAACAGCTGTCTTGTCAATCAAGTAAACGTCAAATCCGCCTTTTATTAACTTTATTTACTTTCTGTTAACATTGTGGTAGTTACGGTTCGTGAAGTCGTTAAGCTCCTGGTAACCCGCGAGAGCATCATCGCATTATCATCGCACTCTCCGGGGGTTCAAGCAACTGTAGCTTTCATCACTACAACGGAAGGCCCGCCTCTCCATTCACCCGATTGGACAGTGAAAAAAAAACGCGATGACGTCGGGTGCTTTTTCCGCTCGGAGTTGGGTTTTTTTCAATTGCAAAAACGCGAGGCCATAGGAAAACAATTGAAAAAAGGCGCCTCTCACTGCTAAAAACGTGTCAGGTGTGATCGGGGCCTAAGTCAATCTACCGCAGTATTTCCTCTCTCAATCAGTAGAAAATGTGGTTAACAACCAGCCATGCTTGAAATAAATTAAATACCGTAAGATACCGTGAAACCGGTATAATTTGGAAAAACACTGTGATATGGATTTTTGGTCATACCGCCCAGCACTAATAAGACATCTCTTCATTTACTGCTACAAACTGACAACGGTCAGATAAGTATGATTTAAACCATGCTAGTGCAATTCCACTAATGCCAACATAGTTTTCGAGTCTATTTAAAAGAACGTTGTGATTGATGGTATCAAATGCAGCAGAGAACAAAACTTGAATAATGACTCTCCTATCTCATGTAGAGCGGCTTCACCACTGACTCTATGTTTGTCTCATATTTGATGAAGTTTGCATCACTGATTCTGTTATTCTCCTGTTTATTACTGTGAAGCTGCTACTGAAACACTGACGATATACAATAATATAACAAACTGTTTGTTTCGTTCTGAATAAACTCACTTTACAGGCAGAAGTCCGGCCGACAGGGGAGAGCATGACATTTAAACAAGCTCTCGCTGAAACTCCTCCAGCTCAATGTAAATGACCTCTTGAGATTCACAGTGGCACGACTGACGCTCATCACCGTTACAGATGCGTAATCAATACACACATCTGATCATCAGTATGGACTGCACTAAACACCACCAAACACCATCATGGACACTCAAATAATTCAATATGCATTAATTTAACAACATTAAACCCTAATGAACACAACTGATCAGAAAATAAACTAAGAAGAATCATAATTATGTCTATTAAAAACCCTCAAATGTGAAGTGTCACACAGGGAATTCTGGGAATGGCATTTCAATGTAAATTATAGGGTTCTATTCTTTTTTACATCTTAAAATGGTTGATGTAACCGTGTTTTACTGTACAATTACATTAGATTTATTACAGTTTTCCCAGCACTGTTAACCGATTAAGCGAGCATTGCTACAGTATTTTACAGTTAACATTAAAATCATTTTGTGATTCTCAGTGTGAGAATTTGTGTTGATGTTCTCGCGTGTGTTCCGGAAGCTCTCCCTCGTGCGCGCGCGCGGGCCGCTCCTGACTCGGTTCGGTTCGGGATCTATAAATAAACCTGCTGTTTCTGAGCTCAACTATTCACACTGATTATCGATCGCAATGATTGGACTCTCACGCGGAAGGTGCATTATCGATCAGGTGAATGTAAAGGCATCGCTGGACTCCAGAGTGAGAGCTGTCAATCATCTGGCGGCCAGCGCGAGCCCGTATTGATCAGTGATCGGAGCCGATCAGATGATCGATTATAACTCTTACCTTGTGAAGACACATAGGACATGATCCTCCGGCACTGACCGTGATCAGCTCGCTCTGTGAGGATCCATCATCACTCCTCCAGCGCGACAACATTCAAACATAAAGGAGAGAAATGACGCACAGCTCTCCAGACGCGAGGCGCGCGCACGCAAGGTGCTATTATTATTATTATTATACTATTATTGATCTGAATGATGATCGAAAAGATCCGCTGATCACTTTGCGCTCCCGTCATCGAACGCAAGCGCGCACTGGCACGCACACGGGAACGCGCACGGGCGCGCGCACCCGGCACGGCGCGGTCCAATGAGTGAGTGATGATACCGAACCCGAACCCAATGAGTGAGTGGACTGATCGAGCCCGAACCCGAACCAGAACTGAACCAGTGAGAAGTAAGTCAGGAAAGTTGCTCTGTGGAGATGAAGTGGATCCACTGGAACTACATTGTGAAATATCATTATAGTGTAAATCAGCTGTTGTCTATGTGAATCTATTAAAGTGTAATTTATTCCTGTGATCAAAGCTGAATTTTCAGCATCAGTCTTCAGTGTCACATGATCCTTCAGAAATCACTCTAATATGATGATTTGATGCTCAAGAAACATATATGATCACGATCTTGTTCTTCTTTCAGTGAATCTCCTCTTGGAAAACCTGGATATATGAGAGTATTGAAAGTGTGATTTCTAGACCTGGAAAACTCATGGAAGTGTATTAAATTCTTCAAAAGTCATGGAATTTTTTTAAATAATTATACATTTTTCTAGTTATGGAGGGTAGATAGAAATCTACTATTCTATCTATTTCTCAGTAAGTAATCACAAACCATTAATAACGTCAAGTAAAACTGAAAAAAATATGATTAACAATTATTTTACTTAATTAGATAATTACATTTTATTAAGACTATAAATATAATATTTATATAAATATTTAAAAACGCCACTTATTTCAATTTATTTATAAATATATTATTTCATTATCTTCATGGAATATTATTATAATCAACTGTAATATATATTTATATAAATTTTATTATTATTATTCCGTTTTTGAATATTCTGAAAATGTTTTTAATTTATTTATAATTATTCATTTCATTATTTTAATGAAATAGTATTGTAATCATAACAAACTGTAATGTGTAAATATGTAATTCAGTTAAAATGCCACTGTTTGTGTCTGAAAACTACGGCAGAAACATCATCATCTTCTTCATCATCATCTTCATCATCATCATCATCTTCATTATCTAATAGAATCCAAAAGGTTGAAAGAAAGTGATTTTGAGCTGAAATTCAGTTTTCAATGAAACTACTGGAATATTAAAGTGTCACAAATCAACAACCACCACAAAACATCCCAGAATTCCTCAAATAACAGCAGTGTTTGTGCTGCTGTTTTCCCTCCAAAACCACATCACTTCCTGGAGGATGATGATGTCATTCACGTGTTTAAGACTCGCAGGATTCGGAGTGATATTTGTGGCCGCAAGTCTAGAGAAAAACTGTAAAAATACATCATAAAATATAACAATAATAAATAAATTAATAAATAAATTAAAATTGAGAAAAATAAACATGAATAAAATAAATAAAATTGGATGTAAATAAATATGATAAAATATATACATTTCTTTGATTAAAATAAATACATTGATAAAAACAATAAAATTTGATTAAAATAAATGAATACTTTTAAATCAAATAGATAAATTAATTAAAATAAAAACATTTCATGCTAACAAATAAATTACTAATTTAAAATGAATAAATAAAAGACGATTTAATAAACAAGTTGATAAAAATAAATACAACTTGTTTTAAATAAAGTCTAAAAATGATTACAGTACAGAAGTAAAGTGAGCAGAAAATATTGAAATGATGAAACAATAGAAACTAAATAGTATTTTACACAAACTTCACTCAAAACTACAGTGAAACGGCACAGAATGTTTCAACAAAAGCAGGTTTAATTCGGCAAGTCAATAATCATCATAAACATCTGGTATCTTTAGTACAATCTTGTGTAAATCAGAAAATATGTAAAAATATAGCAAATCATAACAGTAATAATATAAATAATTCTTCATTTTGTCAGTATAATGCTCATTAAGAAATATTATGTTATGCTAAATTATTATATTTCATGTAGTTTGGTTTTGCGTCCTGTCATGTTTGACTTTATGACAAAAAGCATAGTTCATCGTTCCTGTCGATTGATGCATTAATAATGTGAACAAACACAAAATCAAACAGTCAACAAGATTCATTTCAACTCGTTTAATTTACACTCTCTCTCTCTCTCTCTCTCTCTCTCTCTCTCACACTGAACGTCACATGAGCAGAAACGCAGGCCTGTGATTGGATCGTCTGCACTGAGACGTTCAGTGTTTTAACGCTAATACAATATAATTCTGCTACATTGGAGAACTACGGTTTATTGTCATATTGCACCACATTATACAGATATGATTGATAAACTCTATCAGGATCATGGATTATTATTACGTATATAAAGGAAGTTTCTTCAGATTCTCTTTTTTACTCATGCAGTTTCAGCAGTGCATGGAGTTCAGCTTCCAGATCATCTTACAGTCACTATAATATATCTATATGTGTGAGTGTGTGTGTAAGTTTGTGTGTGTGTGTGTGTGTGTGTGTGTGTGTGTGTGTGTGTGTGAGAGTGAGTGAGTGAGTATGTGTGTGTCTGTGAGTGTGTGTGTGTGTTTGGCCTCGATCAGCAGAGATTCCTTGCTCTTTACTGACCTCTAGTGCAAACTCATAGTACTGCGTTTGTCTATGAGTGAGGAGGAATAATGAGTTCTCGGGATGAGCGTTCGGTTCATGCATAGCGTGAGGAATCATGCGGAACGGAGGATCGATCGCCAGGAACAACAGCAGATAAAACAGGAGTGAGTGACAGCAGTTCAGGAGAGGCTCCTGGGAAAAACCTGCGGAAACCAGAACAACGTGTGAATCAGCAGCGTTTCTGTTCTAGAGCGAGTGCTAACATTCTCTCGCAACTACGAACAAGCGTTCTTACAGTAACAAAATAGAACATTCGTTCAGTTATCTGATCTTTAATAATGTTCTCTAAACACTAGCACAAAAACATTATTATACATCGATCACGGAGCGTTTTCTCTGAAATGTTTTAGTTGGATGTTTGTCTAGCGTTTTTTTAAATGTTACTTGTTTTAGACATTCAGAGGACATTCAAAAGTAACGTTCCCAAAATGATTAAAGAATGATACAATGTAATGTCCCCTTAACGTTAACATAACCAAGAGAAAAAACAAACATTTTAAAATATTTTATAAACTGGACATTTTTGAACTTTCATTCAACAGTTTTCATAAGTTAATGGGAACATTAGCAAAGCATTCTCAGAACAAGCTAATCCATGCAATGTCTAAGTCATGTTAGCAATATGCTAATTAAAGTTAGCGATATGTTAATTCATGTTAGCAAAATGCTAATTTATGCTTGCAATGTGTTAAAACATGCTACCATCACGTTAACAAAATGTTATATAATGTTAACAACATGCTAAATCATTTAGAAATGTGCTTATTCATGTTAACAACATGTTAATTTATGCTAACAATGTGTTAAAACAGGCTAGCAACATGCTAAAACATGTAAGCAATGTGTTAAAACTAGGGCTGTCACTTTTGTGAAAAAATCCTGTTCGATTTTTGAGACATAAGTGTTCATTGAATCGATTGTAAAATCGATTTTCCAAAAGAAGTTTCCATTTTAAACGCCAAATATGGTCAATAACTAACAGTCATTAGGACGAACGTAAAGAGGGCGCTTGAGACGCGTACAAGTCAGCAATATTCCTGTTGATTTATTGGCGTGAAGTTTCGTGCACAATGACAAACAGGAGAGCAACATTCTCGAAAAACAATAAGCAGAGTGGACTGCCATAACATCAATGAAAAACATTACTGCAGTCTTCAACATGCCTGTGTTTACGGTTAGATAAGTCAAACAAATGTTGCCTGCATAGGCGATTGTTGACCGTAGCCTGAATCTGTATCTGTATGCATGAGACTGTCTGAATACCGGCAGAATTCACATTTTTGTTGTAAAAAGAGACACATTAGTATAATTTGCAGAAGTATAATTTGCTGTTATGTGTGTGTGTGTCAGAGCCTGCAGTTGCTGTGTGACGCGTGTTCGCTGCGGGCGAATCGTGACGAGCTGGACGCGCTCTGAGAGAAGACCGTTAAAATCGATTCCCTATTTTCGTTTTCGAAACTTGTGTTGGTTGGTCCGATCGATTGTGCAATCGATTTTCGAACGTAAAGTGACAGCCCTAGTTAAAACATGGTAGCAACATGTTGAAAAATGCTAGCAGCATGCTAATTCATGCTATCAACATGCTAATTAATGCTAACAATATGCTAAAACATGTTAATTTATGATAGCAACATGGCTATTTCTACTAGCAATGTGTTAAAACATTAGCAACATTGTAAATCATGCATGCTCATGTGTTAAAACATGATAACACCATGACAAATCATGATAGCAACAAGCTAATTCATGTAAGCAACAAGCTAGGAAGCTTTCAGACAAGGCTTTGTCAAGCCAGCATAAGTTGTGTTTGTGTGTGGCGTGAACAGGCCCGTCGCTGCTAGTTATCTCACCTGTGTTATTCTGCGACCTGCACACCGGCGCAGTTGTCTTTGCCCTCAGTTGCGATGGCTAAATACTCCGCTCTGCAACACAGAACACAAACGCAACATGATGAGTTCAGGTTTAAGTCTTTGCTTCTGCAACAATAACGAGAGCCCGTATTTAACGACATACCTTTTTAGTCTGGCAATTAGATTCATCTTTATACCATCACAAAATGTAACTACATGATCATCCGTCTCGAATCTAATAGATACGTCTATCAGGCATGAAGATGTTAAGATATTAGGTACCATTTTACAATAAGGTAATGCATTAACAAATAATGTCGGATGGTGACGAGTGAATTTACTGTACAAATATTGTTATAGTGCCCTATTTTAAGCTCATGGTCTAAAGAGCAGGGCGCAAGTTCAGTTAGTGCGTGTCCGAATACACTTTTGATAGTTTAACGACGGGAAAAATGAAAACTGCGTCAGGCTGTACACACAGCACATGGTCTAAAAGGGTCGTCTCTATTCTTTTAATGAGTCATGAGTGTGTTTTGGGCGTAACGAGCAATAAACCAATCAGAGTCTAATCTCCCATTCCTTTTAAAAGCCAGTTGTGCTCGCGCCATGGCGGATTCGCTATTTAAACAACGTGGCGCAGGACGTGAAAATGAAAACTGCGTCAGGCTGAAACTAGCAAAACACACTTGTGTCGCGCCTGACGCTGCTTTGCACTGGCTGTATGATAGGGGCCCTAGACTGCAGATACTCACGCGCTGGCTCTCAGAGCTTCTTCTCCCGCCGCCGCGATCTTCCTGTAACAGTAGATCATCTCCACCAATAGCCAGAGCTGCAGCCCGATGATCGTCACGTACATCATCACCTCCGACACGATGGAAGCCGTCTTGCGCGTGGCTGACATACACACACACACACACACACACACACACACACAGATTTTTTGTTAATATTTTTGTTAATACATTTTCTGAAGAAAGACAAACATAAATAGGGATGAAAGTTAAAATATGAAATGCCATGCATGTATATTTACGTAGTAATCTGTTTTGTAGAGGGGCGTCAATTCAAATTTTTCATTAGTGATTCGGAGCCAAGTTACAGGAGGGGGAAAATGGCTTCAGAAAGACGGCAGCTTGATGATTTTAGTTTTACACAGAGACCAGTGGCTCTATTAGTAAAATATGTTGACTTTATCAATCTTTGTTGCATTATATGCCAACGGTGACGGCTCAAAGATGAGAAAAACACTTTAATCATGTTTTTTCCAAAGTTTGTGTGTCTGTAATTCAAGAAGTATTACAGATATCTCAATGTCCTTTTAGATGTTGGTTCTTAACACACTGTTCTTTTGGTATTTCAATTTTCAAGGCTCTATATGGTTCAGTTCTACAGATATGAGGATCTCAATGCGGCTCCAAGAGTAAATTGTTAAATTTGTGAAAACCAAATGTTGGACACTTTACATAAAGCGGATACTTGTACTTGATTACTGATACTGGCTGCATTTAAAGAGGAATGTCTGAAGTACAAATAATGTTGAAACTAGAAATATATCTGGTTTCCCTCCATTAAACCAATCGCATAAAACAAACCAGTCTGAGAGACAAAAATCTTTTTCCAAAGTTTGTGTGTCTGTTACTCAAGAAGTATTATAGATATCTCAATGTCCTTTTAGGTTCCAATTAATAACAAACTTTTCTTTTTGCATCTAATTTTTTAAGGCTCTATATAGCTCACTTTCAGAGATATGAGGATCTGAATGTGGCTCCATGAGCAGATTGCTGAATTTGACCCATTTCCATTGGTTGTGCTCATGAAGATACTTGTATTTAGTTGTGGCTTTTTTTCTTCATTTATGTATTTCTTTCACCAGAAAGTCATGCATTACAGTGATTTCACCATGGTAAACCCCATACCTTTGGCCACGACGGTGAGGTGGACCAGTTTGTTGACGATGGTGGAGTACTCATAGTGCTGGTAGCTGAGGATCCGGTTGAAGGTGCATTGGTAATCGCCCGAGTCGTTGAAGGTCACGTTCAGGAGGTCGACGGACGCGTCCTGAAGGTCGTAGGTTTTGCTGCCTTGCCACTTTATCCGGTCCTGAAAACGCTCGTCGATGATGTTCGACTCCTCTCCGTCGTAGCTGTAAATCTGTCCACCACACAAACTTCAAAATCACCATCTATATTACAAGTCCTCCGAAAAACACACCCACTTTTGCATTGACATTGTATATTTTTATATAGTAAAAATTCATATTGTAAATTTGTGTATAATATCATTACCGGTATGTTACATCATTGCATTCTTGTCTACGGTACTGTTAGATGTTTTATTTATTTAAATACATTTTTATCAGTCTATTTTAATAGATTTATTTTAGTCAAATGTATAATTTTTTGGTAGGGTTTATTTTAACACATTTATTTTAATCATGTTTTATTTATTTATTTATGTTAATACATTTTCGTTTATTTACTTTTTAATAATTCTAATGCAAATTATAATTTTATTAATTTATTAATTTACTTTTCACAAACCCTATATGTTACACGCTAAAACAAGGATTGTGACGTCGCCCGGCATGGCGCAGCCGGGGCCCCACCCTGGAGCCAGGCCCGGGGTTGGGACTCGCATGCGAGCGCATGGTGGCTGGATCTCCCCCCATGGGGCCCGGCTGGGCTCAGCCCGAAGGAGCGATGTGGGGCCGCCCTCCCGTGGGCTCACCACCTGCAGGAGGGACCGTAAGGGGCCAGTGCTTAGTGGATTGGGCGGCAGTCGAAGGTTGGGGCCTCGACAACCCGATCCCTGGACACGGAAACTAGCTTCAGGGACGTGGAACATCACCTCTCTGGCGGGGAAGGAGCCTGAGATTGTGCGTGAGGTTCAGAGATTCCGACCACACTCAGGAGAGAGGATAGACTCTTTACCACTCTGGAGTTGCCCATGGTGAGAGGCGGCGGGCAGGTGTGGGTTTGCTTATAGCCCCCCAGCTCAGCCGCCATGTGTTGGAGTTCACCCCGGTTAACGAGAGGGTCGCTTCCCTGCGCCTTCGGGTCGGGGATAGGTCTCTCACTGCCGTGTGTGCCTACGGGCCGAATGGGAGTGCAGAGTACTTGGCTCTCTTGGGGTCTCTGGGAGGGGTGCTGGAAAGTGCTCCGACTGGGGACTCCGTCGTTCTACTGGGGGACTTCAACGCCCACGTGGGCAGCGACAGTGACACCTGGAGGGGCGTGATTGGGAGGAACGGCCCCCCTGATCTGAACCCGAGTGGTGTTCTGTTATTGGACTTCTGTGCCAGTTACAGTTTGTCCATAACGAACACCATGTTCAAGCATAAGGGCGTCCATCAGTGCACGTGGCACCAGGACACCCTAGGCCGTAGGTCGATGAGCGACTTTGTGGATCGTCTTTTCCGACATCCGGCCGTATGTCTTGGACACTCGGGTGAAGAGAGGGGCGGAGCTGTCAACTGATCACCACCTGGTGGTGAGTTGGATCCGATAGCGGGGGAGGAAGCCGGACAGACTCGGCAGATCCAAACGTACTCTGAGGGTCTGTTGGGAACGTTTGGTAGAGTCCCCTGTCAGAGAGATCTTCAACTCCCACCTCCGGCAGAGCTTTGACCGTATCCCGAGGGAGTCTGGAGATATTGAGTCCAAATGGTGGAACATGGAGTTCTCCACCTCCATTGTCGACGCGGCCACTCGGGGCTGTGGCCGTAAGGTCTCTGGTGCCTGTCCTGTGGACGACGGAAGTAAGGGATGCCGTCAAGCTGAAGAAGGAGTCCTATCAGGCCTGGCTGGCTTGTGGGACTCCTGAGGCAGCTGACGGGTACCGGCAGGCCAAGCGGACTGCAGCCCGGGTGGTTGTGGAGGCAAAAACTCGGGCTTGGGAGGAGTTTGGTGAGTCCATGGAGAAGAGATTCTGGCAAACCGTCCAGCACCGAGGCCATGGTTCTCAGTCGGAAAGGGTGGCTTGCCCGCTTCAGGTTGGTGGAGAGTTCCTGCCTCAAGTGGAGGAGTTCAAGTATCCCGGGGTCTTGTTCATGAGTAAGGGAAGGATGTAACGGGAGATTGACAGACGGATCGGTGCAGCTTCTGCAGTAATGCGGTCGATGTACTGGTCTGTCGTGGTGAAGAAGGAGCTGAGCTGCTGGAAGCTCTCGATTTACCGGTCAGTCTACGTTCCTACTCTCACCATGAGCTGTGGGTCATGACGAAAGGACAAGATCCCGGATACAAGCGGCCGAAATGAGCTTTCTCCGCAGGGTGGCTGGGCGATCCCTTAGAGAGAGGGTGAGGAGCTCGGTCACTCGGGAGGAGCTCAGAGTAGAGCCGCTGCTCCTTCACATCGAGAGGAGCCAACTTCCCGAGGAGGAGTTCCGGGCGCGTCCCACCGGGAGGAGACCCCGGGAAGACCTAGGACACGCTGGAGGGATTATGTCTCCCGGCTGGCCTGGGAACGCCTCAGGGTCCCCCCGGAAGAGCTGGAGGAAGTGTCCAGGGAGAGGGAAGTCTGGGCATCTCTGCTTACTGTGCGTTCACACCGAACGCGAACAGCGCGTCAAATTCGCGCCTGCCGCGTCTAGTTATACGCTTGACCACTTTGTGTGCATTCGCGTGTCAAGAGCGAAATTGACGCGCGTAAAATCAAAAGTTTGGATCGAAATTTACGCGCGTCACGCGCGTCAGAGGTGAAAGTTTCGAAACCTGTTGGCGGCCATCTTTTTTTTAGATGTTTATCGAGCATTAGCATTAGCATTAATCGAGAGAGTCACCGCTCGTATATGCTCTGGAGAGCAGAAACAGCAGCGTAGTGGACATCGTCGCTGTTCTCGGGTCCACCAAACCCTCCGGAGGGTTTCAGGGGTTTCACAATTTGCTCCAGGAGGTAGGTTTGGTGGACCTAACGGTGAGGACGCTGACGAGGAAAGCGTAGGCCGTATAAGCCTCGGCCTCGAGTGGTGGTCGCTGCCTGACGAGCCCGCGCTGTACAGCCCGGCGCAAGGTTCACCCTCGCCCGCACCTAATCTGTGATTTATTTTTGTTTTGATAATAAATGGAGCTGCAGCCTTCAAAAATGAAACCTGTCCTGTGATTTTTTTTTTTACACACACTAAATTGTGTTTGTTGTCTTTACATTAGATTAATAATGTTTCATATAATCTAGAATAGATATGGAATAAATAGCATTCAATACAAAATGAGTATCTCTCATATATTGAAATCGAGTTTTGTTTTTATTTGCTTTATTGTGCATTTTAGTCATATTACAAAATAATTTATTGAGGCCAAACATAAAATAACATTATAAACTGTCACTTCACCACGTGACAGCAGCATGCAAGCAGGCTCCTGATTGGTTAACGCGGCGCGAATTGACGCAGAAGTTCAGATTTTTCAACTCGGGCGGCAGACGCGAATTCGCGTCAAACGCGTGAATGCACAAATAGCACTAATAAAATCATTCGCGCGTAACGCGCTTAACGCGCCAGACGCTCAATTCGCGTCATTCGCGCGAACTTGACGCGCGAATGAGGCGAATTCGCGTCTACCGCGCCGCGCTAAACGCCTCATTCGCGCCGCAGGAATTTTTTACGCGCGTAACGCGTCTTTGCATTGACTTAACATTGAAATGACTCGCGCCTGACGCGCTAAACGCGTCCGGTGTGAACGCACCATTAGACTGCTGCCCCCACGACCCGGATAAGCGGAAGAAGATTTTCATCGAATTGTATTTATTTTAATCAATTTTAATCAAATTTGTTATTTGTTTTTGAATTTGCATTAATTTCTTTTAATCATGTTTTAATTGTTTAAATAAACAAATTGTTTATTTAAAATTGTGTTTATTTAAATGATTGTTACATTAAATGTATTCATTATTATTCATTTAAATCCCTTTGTATTTAGTGATTTGAATCTAATTTATTTATTTTAATCAATTTATTCATTTTAATTGGATTCATGAATTTATTTTTATTCAATTTATTATTTTTAATCAATCTAATATATATATATATATATATATTTTTTTACATAAAATCTTTTTTATTTTAATCAGTTTTTACATTAAATGTATTAATGTATTATTTATTTAAATCAATTTATATTTATTCTAATAATTGGTTTTATTTTAATTAAATGGATTAATTTTAATGATTCATTTATTTTAAACAGTTCATTAGTTTAATCAATTGTTTTTATTTGTGTTCATAAAATTGTGTTTACTTTAATATATTTTTTTTACATTGAATGTATCCATATATTATTTAAGTATTTATTTTAATCAATTTATTCATTATAATTAAATGTATTAATTTAAGGCAATTATTCTTTTATTTTAAACCATTTCTTATTTTAATCAAATGTATTTATTTAGTTAGTTAGTTTAATTGTTTTTGGAACTCGAGTCACATGAACTGCAGTTTTGAACGAGCGCTTCCCGCTCAAACGCTCACATGGATGAACTCGTCCTGTCCGTGCGCCCGGAAGTGCCAGTCTACGGTGGCTGTGGCTTCCACTTCCAGGCGCATCTTGCAGGAAATGCACCCGAGCTTGAATTCTCTTCCCGCGACGGCCTCCGTGTCCGAGTCCACCTCTGCGCATGCGCCGCTGCACACGGACACTGCACAAACACACACGCATCACACTAACACACATCTCACCAGCAGCGTCATATACTCCACATATAAAGACCACACTCATACTGTCAACATCTCATCTTATATTTCATAAATACATTTGTTACTTGGAAATATTTAGTTTATATTGCGTACTTCATTGCATTGTTTTCTAATCAACAGTAGCCTACTGTACTGCCATACGTGTTATTTAAAATTGTATTACTCTATTTTAATACATTTCTGTTAAATGTATTATTAACATTTTTTGTTTGTTTGTTTATTTACATCTAATTTTATATATGTATTTATTATCATCAAATGTATTTTTTTATTTTATTTTAAATAAAGTAATAAATATGGTTGTAAAAGGATTAAAATAATATTTAATGTAAGTAAAAAACTAAAATATTTTAATTAAATAAATAAAATTTTAATTAAAAAATAAATAAAATAAAAAGATTAAAATAAATGCAAATACAAATTGATTTAAATAAATAATAAATTGATAAATATGGTTTTAAAATAATGAAAATATTCAATAGTAATGTAAGACAAAAACAAAAACATTTAATTAAAAAATGAGTTTGATTTAAAAATGCATTTACTTTTATATCAAACTTATTTTTAAATTAAATATTTGTGTCACTCCCCAAGGGCCCCGGACCCCTGTCACTCCCTGAGGGCCCAGGACTCGTCACTCCCCGAGGGCCTCGGACCCCTGTCATTCCCAGAGGGATCCGGACCCCTGTCACTTACTTGCGGCCCCCAAGGGCCCCGGACCCCTGTCACTCCCCAAGGGCCTCAGGCCCCTGTTACTCCCCAAGGGCCCGGACCCGTCACTTGCGGCCCCCAAGGGCCCCCGACCCCTGTCATTCCCAGAGGGACCCGGACCCCTGTCACTTGCTTGCGGCCCCCAAGGGCCCCGGACCCCTGTCACTCCCCGAGGGCCCCGGACCCCAGTCACATGCTTGTGGCCCCCAAAGGCCCTGGACCCCTGTCACATGCTTACAGCCCCCAAGGGCCCCGGACCCCTGTCACTCCCCGGACCCCTGTCACATGCTTGCGGCCCCCAAGGGCCCTGGACCCGTCACTTGCTTGCGGCCCCTAAGGGCCCCGGACCCCTGTCACTCCCCGGACCCCTGTCACATGCTTGCGGCCCTCAAGCGCCCCGGACCCCTGTCACATGCTTGCAGTCCCCAAGGGCCCAGGACCCGTCACTTGCTTGCGGCCCCCAAGGGGCCTGGACCCCTGTCACTTGCTTGCGGCCCCCAAGGGCCCCGGACCCCTGCAGGTCAGACTCACCTGAGATCATGAAGAACACACACAGGAGCAGCAGGCGTCTCACACACATGTCCATGATGCTCACAGAAGACACTGAGCTCGACCGTGATCTCTCTCTCTCTCGTGGGCTTCTGAGACTCTAGAGTCCACAGTGACGGATCTTCATGTTCTGAGGTTCTGAAGGGCCCCGTTCCGCTGATGTGATGGACTCCTGCAGAACACTAAACCAGCATCAGTTTGGCTCTGAAAGATGTTTAGTGTGTGAAAACACGCCAGAGAAACACAGACACTCATCTGATATCAGTGTTTACACTCATTCCTCTGTTTACATCATTTATATCTGTGCATGTTTTACATGCATCTGAATAAACGAGCGCTACGCATGCACATTCATTTATGAATATATTTCCATCACTGATCATGAACGCATCATCACTGTAATCATGCACACAGATCTGAAACTTGCCTTCTGACTCGCGTGTAATAATCCTCAAGCATTAGACTGATGTTTATGATCGGGTCTCGCTGATCTGTCGGGTTTAAACGCCATTCTGAGCGGCTCGTTCACGCGTTCGCTGAGTTCTGATGCATTGCGGTAAAAATCCCGGGCCGCGCGCGCGCGCGACGCAACCTGACCCCGTGGTGACGTCACGACGCTCCCGGCAGGTGCAGCCCCTTCAAAACTCACTCAAATACACAATATGATCATTAACTATAATAAATAGGAGGTTTCCCTTCAAACTAAGTCCCATTTAATACCAAATACAATTATTGACAGCACAATATCATTTTGAAATAATGATAAACATAAAGTTAAATACCTTTTAAAATACCTTTCATGCATCACCGTGCTCTCTACTAATCAGTTATTCAGATAGGTCTTTTGATTATGGTTTATCAGAGTTGTGAACGTCATTCTTCATTGCGTTGCAAATAATTTTTAATGTTTGTAATCCTTTTTACTGCAGGTTTGTGAGTTCAGTCAGACAGCAGGTGGCGCGCGCGGACTGCAGTACTGCTCAGCTCATGAATATTAATAAGGGCACGCACAAAAACGTCATGTGGCGTCACGTAATTAATATTCATGAATCCGACATCCTTTGTAGCAGGATTGGTTTACAGCAGCTGTCACATGGACGATTCTATTCTATTCTATTCTATTCTATTCTATTCTATTCTATTCTATATATTTATTTAGCCATTTCATTTCATTCATGTGAGACACTAATAGAATCAAACAATACTTTGTCGTTATCACTGTGGACACACACACACACACACACGCACGCACGCACGCACGCACACACACACACACACACACACACACACACACACACACACACACACACACACACACAAAACCAAAGAATTTATGAAGAATATGAATATAAGCGCTGTTTAAAAGGGGCGGGGTCTCGGAGAGGGGGCGTGTCTCTATCTTCCGCAGCAGACCTCCATCACAGTGATCGCAGGTGAGATTATAAACACATTCAAATGTAATTTTAACCGATCAAGGGATCATAATCAACATATATATTATACACACGGACGGTGGTTAAACTCGCAGATTGTGTGTCGACCGGTTGAATCGCGCCGATCTTTGCCGCATGAGTGTCAGTAATAGATTTGACAGGTGAGGAGAAGAGATAACCGCTCTACCGACCTTTGTACTCTTTCTTTTATTTCCTTTTATATTTGTGACCAGAGTTGTTTGTATACTTTTTCTCACTCGATCCCCATGTATGTGGACGAGTGTGACGTTTGAGTAATTTTATTAAACACGGGGAAAATACGCCATCTCTCGTGCATCTTTTCCTCCGACACCTATTGTTTTTTTCTCTCTGGCCCACATCTCAACTTTGCGTTACAGTAGGATGGAGCAGATCCTTGGTCGCGCGAGCGCGCCCCCGGGCCCGGTTCTGCAGGTGTGCTTCCCGAGCGCGCGCGCCGCGGTTCTGGAGAACCTGAACCGGCAGCGCGAGGAGGGTCAGCTGTGTGACCTGTCCATACAGGTGCAGGGTCACGTGTTCCGCGCGCACAGGTGTGTGCTGGCCGCATCCTCCCCGTACTTCCATGACCAGGTGAGTGTGTGTGGAACTGATGTCATCACACACACACACAAACCCTCTCATCTGCATATTAATGTGTGTTTGATGTTAAACATTGAATGATTTCTCGCGACCTGCCCAGCAAACGCTCTAACAAGGTTCTCTTAAAGCTCTCCCGGTAACGGTAATAGAACGCTCGTTCAGAGTTATGACGTTAAATGGAACGTTTTTCAGAATTCCATTTTTAAAATGTTGCTACTTGTTTTAGAACGTCGTCCTGATAAAGTTTGCAAAAAAGGAACGTTCCTGTAACATTAGCATAGCATTTTAAAAACAGTACATTTTGAACGTTCACAGAACATTTGAAAATAACGTTTTTTTTATAATGGGAACGTTTGCAAACCTTTTATTAGAACATATTTTAGTGATCTGGGTGGAGACAAAGTCGTCCTGATTAAGTCTGTAAAAAATAAAAACAATGGAACGTTCCCGTAATATTAGCATAGTAAATCTTAAAATTATGTTTTAACGTTCTTAAAATGTAAGTTCGACGCTTTCAAAACGTTAGTACAAATGTTACGTTTTCAGAATTCCATTTCCATCCATCCATATTTTTCTATCCTGAAGTTTCCAAGCAGCACAGCAGTAATGACTTTATGAACTTCTTTACTTGCAAGATTGATAACATTAGGGAGAATTATAACTATGCAACCGTCTACTACAGTATCGCATCAGGCAGTGCATTGTAGTCTCCCTGAGGAAAAATTTAATTCATTCGTTGCTATAGAAGAGGAAGAATTTACTAAACTCATTAAATCATCTAAATCTACAACATGTTAGACCCTATACCGACTAAGCTCCTAAAAGAGATGCTTCCAGAGGTCATAGATCCTCTTCTTAATATCATTAATTCATCTTTGTCTCTAGGATACGTACCAAAAAACTTTAAGCTGGCTATGATTAAACCGCTTGTTAAAAAAACGCAACTTGATCCTACAGAATTAGTCAATTACAGGCCGATCTCGAATCTACCTTTTCTGTCAAAGATATTAGAAAAAGCAGTATCTTCACAACTGTGTTCCTTTCTTGAAAGAAATGATATCTGCGAGGATTTCCAGTCCGGATTTAGACCGTACCATAGTACCGAAACAGCTCTCGTTAGAGTCACAAATGATTTGCTCTTATCATCCGATCGTGGTTGTATCTCTCTATTAGTGTTACTCGATCTTAGTGCTGCATTTGACACCATTGACCACAACATTCTTTAATTTACATAGACTCGAAAATCATGTTGGCATTAGTGGAATTGCATTAGCATGGTTTAAATCATACTTATCTTAATGAAATATTATTATATTATTATAACTAACTATAATATATATTTATATAAACATTAAATTAAAACTGCAGCAGAAACATCATCATCTTCAACATCATCATCTTCATTATCTAATAGAATCCAAAAGGTTGAAAGAAAGTGATTTTGAGCTGAAATTCAGTTTTCAATGAAACTACTGTAATATTAAAGTGTCACAAATCAACAACCACCACAAAACATCCCAGAATTCCTCAAATAACAGCAGTGTTTGTGTGCTGTTTTCCCTCCAAAACCACATCACTTCCTGGAGGATGATGATGTCATTCACGTGTGTTTAAGACTCGCAGGATTCGGAGTGATATTTGTGGCCGCAAGTCTAGAGAAAAACTGTAAAAATACATCATAAAATATAACAATAATAAATAAATAAATAAATAAATAAATAAATAAAAATTAATAAAAAATAAACATTAATAAAATAAATATAATTGGATGTAAATAAATAAATATGATCAAATATATAAATTTCTTTCATTAAAATAAATATATTGATAAAAACAATAAAATTTGATTAAAAAAAAATAAATACTTTTAAATAAAATAGATAAATGAATTAAAATAAAAAAAAATTTTGTTAACAAATAAATTACTAAATTAAAATGAATAAATAAAAGACGATTTAATAAACAAGTTTGATTACAGTAAAATTATTACAGTACAGAAGTAAAGTGAGCAGAAAATATTGAAATGATGAAACAATAGAAACTAAATAGTATTTTACACAAACTTCACTCAAAACTACAGTGAAACGGCACAGAATGTTTCAACAAAAGCAGGTTTAATTCGGCAAGTCAATAATCATCATAAACATCTGGTATCTTTAGTACAATCTTGTGTAAATCAGACTATTTCATGCTTACAGAAAATATGCAAAAACATAGGAAACCATAACAGTAATAATATAAATAATTCTTCATTTTGTCAGTATAATGCTCATTAAGAAATATTATGTTATGCTAAATTATATTTCATGTAGTTTGGTTTTGCATCCTGTCATGTTTGACTTTATGACAAAAAGTATCGTTTTTCGTTCCTGTCGATTGATGCATTAATAATGTGAACAAACACAAAATCAAACAGTCAACAAGATTCATTTCAACTCGTTTAATTTACACTCTCTCTCTCTCTCTCTCTCTCTCTCTCTCTCACACTGAACGTCACATGAGCAGAAACGCAGGCCTGTGATTGGATCGTCTGCACTGAGACGTTCCGTGTTTTAACGCTCCTACAACATAATGCTGCTACATTGGAGAACTAGTGTTCCCTTTTAGTTCGGTCACGTTCGACATAGTCGACGTACCGACTGATTGGGATCACGCTCGGGATTCTGTCATCTTCGAGTATTGATAAAACGAGCCAATGCACATTGGCGTGTGAGATTTGCATCTCGCACTCCTGCACGCTGAAGCAGCTTTTGTGGATAGTTCACTCCCTCACTCCTCTACTACACCGCAGCCGGTGGAGCTCCCCGCTGAGCGCGCTGGTCCCTCTGTAATGGACCGACCAGCCGCTTCATTCGGGGCCCCTCCAGAGGACAGAATGCCGATTGCAGCATCGGAGGGTGAGCTGGCCTCTGGAGATGATGACTCGGCTGTGTTATCCCTTTCGGGGAGAGTAACGTTGCCCAAGCCGGATCCAGAGATGTCAGCTATGGTGAAACTGGCCGGTGAGGCGGTCAGGCTCGCGTGGAATCCTCCACCGTGTCCCGAACCGTCTCGGTTGGATGATCGGTTTCTCAGGGCGGGCCGGGTTGGTTCTCATACCGCCGCACCAGTGACTTTCTTTCCCGAAGTGCATGAAGAGCTTTCCAGGTCGTGGAAGGCACCGTTCTCTGCCAGAAACTGCCTGAGTAGCTCCTCCCCACTCACTACCCTTGACGGAGGAGCGGTGAAGGGTTACAAGGTTATTCCTCCAGTGGAGCGGTCTGTCGCGATGCACCTGTGTCCAGCGACCGCTACCTCATGGAAGGGGGATCCTCGTCTCCCCTCCAAGGCCTGTGAGTTCTCGTCCGTTCTCACGGTCAGGGCTTACAAAGCCTGTGGGAAAGCTGCTTCCTCCCTGCATGCCATGGCGTTGCTACAGATCCCCCAGGCCAAGGCACTCATGGACATGCACAAGGGTAGCCCAGACCGTGTACTCATAGGGGAGCTCCGCACCGCAACCGACCTTGCCCTCCGGGGCACGGCCGTGCCGGCTTGCGCGATCGGTCTGGCGATGTCCACCTTAGTGGTCCAGGAGCGGCTGGCAGTCTACCCAGGGATGGTGGAAGCGAGCTCTTCAGATGGTTACCATTCTGCTGTTGGCTCCTGGGAGTCCGCCGGTACCCGAATTATCCCCGAAGCGCAAACTCCTCTGTTCCTGGTTCCCAAGAGGGCCAGACTGGCGGTGTGCAACCCTGTAAAGCCTTGCACCCCTCAGCCCCCTCTTGTATCGCCAGCCGGCAGCTGGGTGTGGTTCGAGGACCCGGTCAAACGCCTTCTTACGCACCCCCCTGCCGACCCGTGGAGACAGGTAAGTGTTGCACCGCACACTCAGACCCCACTTCGAGCCGCCCCGGGGCCTTCCGAGCTGGGTCCCTGTCCTCCACCTCACTCCCCCACCTTGGGTACATCTGTGGTGCCTCTGGTTCCCCTGGCCTGGTTCGTGGAAGCCTGGTGAGTGCGTCCCAACTGGTCCAGCTCAGACTCGGCTATACGATATTTGTATTCTCAACTATCTCTACAACTGGCTGATACTGGCTAAGTCTCGGCAGCAGTTGTGCAAACACAGGGACTTGTTGCTCCAACATATCAGCCAGTTGGGTCTTCGGGCCAACTGGGAAACAAGCAAACTCGCCCCCGTGTAGAGGATCTCTATTCTCAGAATGGAGCTGGACTCGCCTCACAGAGGAACGTGTCCGGTCAGTGCTGAACTGCCTGAATACTGTCAAGAGCAGAAAAGTGGTCCCACTAAAACCTTTTCAGGGGCTCCTGGGGCATATCACGGCAGAGTCCCGAGGTGTGCGTGGCAGAGCGGCACACTCCGTGTGACAATCACCCCAGCCTGCCGCCAAACCCTCAGCCCATGATCAGACCCTTCGTTTCTCCGGGCCGGAGTGCCCCAAGAACAAGTGTCCAGGCATGCTGTGGTCTCCACAGATGCCTCCAACACTAGCTGGGCCGTGCCACTTACATTCCCGGCCTGCTCAATTGTGCCGCCGATGAGCTCTCACGACAGCCTGTGGCCCAGGGAGAGTGGAGACTCCATTCCCAGGCGGTCCAGCTGATCTGGGACCACTTCGGGGCCACACAGATCGATCTCTTTGCCTCTCTGGACTCGTCCTATTGCCAGTTGTTTTACTCCCTGACTGAGGGGACCCTCGGCACGGATGCGCTGGCACACAGCGAGGGCACGAGGGCTGTCTCCCTCCACCCTCAAAGTGTATGCTGCCTCTATTGCCGCACATCACGATGCCTCAATAATGCGGGGGAATCAGAAGGCTTTAGTCTAGGCACTGGAAGGTGGCAGCACTAGTGGCATTTTAATGGGGATCCCAATCAGTTGGTACGTCGAACGTGAACTGAAAGGGAACGCCTCGGTTTCGTATGTAACCCTCGTTCCCTGAAGGAAGGAACGGAGACGTACTCCCATCGCCATTATTGCTGGACCACCGCTGACTCCAGGGTCCACGCGGCTCCTCAGCGAAAAACAAGTGGTGCGTGCATCTGCTTCCGTGTTTATACCCGCGCTTCGGGATAAGATGAAGATGAAGATGACAGGCTCCCGAAGCGTGATCCCAATCAGTCGACACGCCGACTACGTCTCTGTTTCTTCCTTCAGGGAACAAGGGTTACATACGTAACCGAGACGTTTATTGTCATATTGCACCACATTATACAGATATGATTGATAAACTCTATCAGGATCATGGATTATTATTACATATATAAAGGAAGTTTCTTCAGATTCTCTTTTTTACTCATGCAGTTTCAGCAGTGCATGGAGTTCAGCTTCCAGATCATCTTACAGTCACTATAATATATCTATATGTGTGAGTGTGTGTGTAAGTTTGTGTGTGTGTGTGTGTGTGTGTGTCTGTGTGTGTGTGTGTGAGAGTGAGTGAGTATGTGTGTGTCTGTGAGTGTGTGTGTGTGTGTGTGTGTGTGTGTGTGTGTGTGAGAGTGAGTGAGTGAGTATGTGTGTGTCTGTGAGTGTGTGTGTGTGTGTGTTTGGCCTCGATCAGCAGAGATTCCTTGCTCTTTACTGACCTCTAGTGCAAACTCATAGTACTGCGTTTGTCTATGAGTGAGGAGGAATAATGAGTTCTCGGGATGAGCGTTCGGTTCATGCATAGCGTGAGGAATCATGCGGAACGGAGGATCGATCGCCAGGAACAACAGCAGATAAAACAGGAGTGAGTGACAGCAGTTCAGGAGAGGCTCCTGGGAAAAACCTGCGGAAACCAGAACAACGTGTGAATCAGCAGCGTTTCTGTTCTAGAGCGAGTGCTAACATTCTCTCGCAACTACGAACAAGCGTTCTTACAGTAACAAAATAGAACATTCGTTCAGTTATCTGATCTTTAATAATGTTCTCTAAACACTAGCACAAAAACATTATTATACATCGATCACGGAGCGTTTTCTCTGAAATGTTTTAGTTGGATGTTTGTCTAGCGTTTTTTTAAATGTTACTTGTTTTAGACATTCAGAGAACATCCAAAAGTAACGTTCCCAAAATGATTAAAGAATGATACAATGTAATGTCCCCTTAACGTTAACATAACCAAGAGGAAAAACAAACATTTTAAAATATTTTATAAACTGGACAGTTTTCATAAGTTAATGGGAACATTAGTAAAATATTCTCAGAACATGCTAATCCATGCTAGCAATGTGTTAAAATGTGCCAGCAGCATGTTAATTAATGCTAACATGTTAATTCATACTAGCAGCATGTTAATTTATGCTAGCAGTGTGTTAAAACATGCTACCATCGTGCTAAATCATGCTAACAAAATGTTATATAATGTTAACAACATGCTAAATCATTCTAGAAATGTGTTCTTCGTGTTAACATGTTAATATGTGCTAACAATGTTGAATCATGCTAGCAATGTGTAAATGCAATGTGCTGAAACATGCTAGCAACATGAAACATGCTAGCGGTCATATAGGGATTGTCAAAGGTTTTTTTTTTTTTTTTTTTCATCATCTACTGAATTTTCCGTCAACAATACCAGGGACACCGAAACACCGGGGAACATGAAATTTGGTGGGCATGTAGCCCCACTAGACTTTTACGGAAAAATTTCGTTTGGTCCCCGGGGGCCACTCCCCCCCCGAGCTGGGCCCCCCAAACCCCCAAAATGCAGTTTTTCCTAAATAACTACCTGAACCGTGGCACCAAGGATGAAGAAATGTTTATGGTATGTTGCTCTTAAGGGCCCACATCAACCTAGCCCATAATCACTCATTTGTGATTTGCGCCCCTCCCATAAAAAATGAAAATGCAATATTATTCTGCTTTTATCGCCCCTATCTTCAGTGGAGATGTTCAGAACTGCACCATATTTCATGTGTATGATTAACTTGACATCCTCTGGGGGTATCCTCTGCTAAGTTTTGTAGAATTTCATCCATGGGGGGGTATAAAATAAATTCATTTATGTGCACATTTAGTGACTGTACACTCATCGGCCTGTAGATGGTGCTGTTGAGCGAAGGGTTGCTGGTTTAGGATGATACTGTCACACACACACATGCAGGAATACAAACAAACGCAAGCATGCACACACACTGACATCCACACGCACAGACACACACATACAAGTCAAGTCAAGTCAAGTCAACTTTATTTATATAGCGCTTTTCACAATACAGATTGTATCAAAGCAGCTTCACAGTATTAAATAAAATAGTACATCAGTGTTTGTTTCTGGTGTAAAACATCCACGTTTGGTAATGCAGATCAATAGCACTGGTGAATCGATTAATCAATTTAAGTATCCCCAACTGAGCAAGCCAAAGGCAACAGTGGCAAGGAACCGAAAAACTCCATCAGGTGACCTAATGGAGAAAAAAAAACCTTGGGAGAACCCAGGCTCAGTCAGGGGCCAGTTCTCCTCTGGCGTTTATGAAGTAGAGACCGGATTTAACTGTAAGATTAAAATATTATATGAATGCCTGGCTGAAGAGATGCGTCTTTAATCTAGTTTTAAACTGGGAGAGCGAATCTGAGCAACGAACAGTATCAGGAAGGCTATTCCAGAGTTTTGGTGCTAAATGTGAAAATGCTCTCCCTCCTTTGGTGGATCTGGATATCCTAGGTATGACCAGAAGCCTCGAATTTAGTGACCTTAAAGAGCGCGATGGATTATAGGGCGATAGAAGATCCGTTAAATAGACTGGAGCTAAGCCGTTTAGGGCTTTATAAGTCAGTAGCAATACCTTGTAATTAATACGGGACTTTATAGGTAACCAATGTAGTGATGATAAAATTGGTGTTATATGGTCAAACTTTCTTGATCTAGTAAGAACTCTAGCGGCGGCATTTTGGACTAACTGTAGCTTGTTTATTGAGGATGCAGGACAACCAGCTAATAAAGCATTACAGTAATCTAGTCTCGAGGTCATGAATGCATGAACTAGCTTTTCTGCATCAGAAACAGATAGCATGTTACGTAATTTAGCAATATTTCTAAGGTGAAAAAATGCTGTTTTTGTAACATATGAAATATGATTTTCAAAAGACAAGTTACAATCTAATATAACACCCAGGTCTTTTACTGTAGAGGATAAAGTAACAGGACACCCTACTATGTTAAAGTTGTATTGTAAGAGGTTTTGTGGGCGGTTTTTTGAACCGATAAGTATTACCTCTGTCTTATCTGGATTTAATAAAAGAAAATTGTGCGTCATCCAATCTTTTATATCTTTAACACACTCTGTCAATTTGGATAATTTAGCGTTTTCATCCGGCCGTGATGAAATATATAGTTGAGTGTCATCAGCATAACAATGGAAACTAATTCCATGTTTCCTTATAATATTTCCAAGTGGCAGCATATATATTGAGAATAATAGAGGGCCTAACACAGATCCTTGCGGCACTCCATAGTTTACTGGAGTTATGATCGATTTTTCTCCGTTTAAATAGACAAAATGGTAGCGGTCAGATAGGTATGATCTGAACCAGCTTAATGCTTGTCCTTGAACACCGGTATAGTTTTGTAGCCGATCTAAGAGTATTGTGTGATCTATAGTATCGAACGCAGCACTAAGATCAAGTAAAACTAGTATTGAGATACAGCCTTGGTCAGAAGCTAAGAGTAAATCATTTGTGATTTTAACGAGCGCAGTTTCAGTGCTATGATGCGGCCTGAACCCAGACTGAAACTTTTCATAGGTGTCATTTTCTTGTAAGAAAGAGCCCAGTTGGGCAGACACAACTTTTTCTAATATTTTGGACATAAAAGGAAGATTTGAAATGGGTCTATAATTTGCTAGGTTATTTGGGTCTAATTGTGGTTTCTTAATGAGAGGTTTTATAACTGCCAATTTAAATGTTCTTGGAACATGACCTAAAGATAAAGACGAGTTAATAATATTGAGGAGAGGCTCTTCCACTACAGGTAACACTTCTTTCAATAGTTTAGTTGGTATGGGATCTAATAAACATGTTGTTGTTTTAGAGGAAATGATAAGTTTATTTAACTCTTTTTGTTCTATAGTTGTAAAGCACTGTAATTGTTCTTGCGGGGTGATAATCGAGGCTGAATTATAAGGCGCGATTGAAGATTGAACGTTTACAATTGTGGATCTGGGGCCGTATTCACAAAGCATTTTATCTTACCACTAGGAGTACTCCTAAATCGCACTAAAAGATTTTAGCTAGGAGTTTTCTCTTAAAAGTTATTCACAACGCCTTTCAGACCTACTCTTAGTAAAGAAAAATGACAACTCCTAAACTAAGAGTGAGTCTTCGTTGCCATGGATGACGTCATTACTCATGCACGAGCTTGACTGAAGTGACCACCTTGATTGGCTGATGATTGTAACGCGGGAATGATTCCAAACACCTCCCCTACGATGATGAGTGACAGGTGACAGGTCTGAGAATGCGTGCGCTACACAAGTAGTGCGAAGGACGGAAGATGATGAATAACTGAATAAATAGCCTAAATGAATAAAGAGTAAGGCAAAACAAAAAGCCTAGTAGCCTAATGAAATATATGGATTGATGCAATATCTTTGCAACATTATTGAATTAATCTGTCACTATATGCCTCTGCCTACGTTTGCAAAGAGAAGAACATTTTAATTTGATTCACTATGAAACGTTACAATTAGTTTACATGCAATGAGTAGCCTAGTTTTGGTTGTTGTTGGTGGTGGTGTTGCATACCTAGTTATGCCTACAATGCAGAATTTTTCCCTCGCGATTGGAAGCTCCTGTAGCCGCCGCATGCGCATCTCAAAACATCGCAACGTGAAATGCCACAAAAAGCGGTTTGTGAATAGGTCTTAGTGAGTTAGGAGTCCTCTCGACTTCTTTTAAGCTGTCCCAGACTTAGGTGCTACTTTTAGGGCTAAAATGCTTCGTGAATTACTCTTAGTGAAAAAAATTAGGAGTCCTAAAGTTACGAGTGACACGCCCATTATTTTTAGGAGTTGCTCCTAAATTCGCCAGTTAGGAGCTACTTTTAGCCTTAAAATTCTTTGTGAATACGGCCCCAGATGTTTTCTATTTTCTCAGTGAAAAAATTCATGAAATCATTACTACTAAACTGTAACGGAATATTTTGTTCAGGTGACGCTTGTTTATTTGTTAGTCTAGCCACGGTGTTAAATAAGAACCTAGGATTGTTTTGGTTATTTTCTATTAGTTTGCGGAGATGCTCAGCCCTGGCCGCTTTTAGGGCCTTTTTATAGCGTGACGTACTGTCTTTCCAAGCGATTCTAAAGACCTCTAAATTAGTTTGTTTCCATTTACGCTCTAAATTACGGGTTTCTCTCTTTAGAACACGAGTAGTATTGTTGTACCATGGTGCTTTAATTTTCTCTCTGACCTTTTTTAGTCTCATAGGTGCAACAATATCCCATTTTCCAGAGAGAACGGTGCTCATAGTGCTGGTTAGTTCGTCTAGTTCATCTGTTTGTTTGGGTTCACTGAGCAGCTGAGACAGATCCGATAAGCAATTTGAAAAATTATCTATGGTGGATGGAAGGATTGTTCTGCCTAATCGATAACGCGGCGCAGCATGATATATTACAGGAGTACGTAATATGCAAGTTACCATGTAATGGTCAGTTACATCATCACTTTGCGGAATGATATCTATATCGGTTGGATCGGTACCATGTGATATAATTAAATCGAGTGTATGATTAAAACGATGAGTTGGTCCGGTAACGTTTTGCTTAACCCCAAAGGAGTTTAATAAGTCTATAAACGCAGCCCCTAACGTATCATTTTGATTATCTACGTGTATGTTAAAATCTCCAATAATTAATATTTTATCGACATTGACCAATAGATCTGAGAGAAAATCTGCAAACTCTTTTAGGAAATCAGCGTAAGGCCCTGGTGGTCTATATACGGTAGCCAAGGCTAAAGATAATAGGGATGTTTTTCTATCATCTAAGAGCGTAACATTTAGTACAAGTACTTCAAACGAAATAAACTTATAACCCGTTTTCAGAGTAACATTGAGAATATCTCTATAGATAGTTGCAATACCGCCGCCACGACCAATCAGACGGGGCTCGTGCTTATAGGAGTATCCTGATGGAGTAGACTCATTTAGACCGAAATAATCATTTGGTTTAAGCCAGGTTTCAGTAAGGCAAAGTACATCTATGCTATTATCTGTGACTATTTCATTTACAATAACTGCCTTAGGTGTGAGTGATCTAATGTTTAAGAGACCTAGCTTTAGAAATTGATTTTGTTTACTAATAGCAACATTTTCTGTTTTAATAACAATTAGATTTTTCCTAGATCCTGCAGTAGATTTATTATTTGATCGCACTAAACGAGGAATAGACACAGTTTCTATGCAATGTTCTACACTAGTATTTATATCAGTTAATTTGGTGCAGCAGAGACTATGATTTGGACTTTTGGTTACTAGTCAAAAGGTATTTAACATTTTGGAGATGTTATCTGACAGAAGATCCGATCCGAATCTGCTTGGGTGTAAGCCATCAGCACGGTAAAGCCTACGACGCTCCCAAAACAGATTCCAATAGGCTACGTGCACGTGGCCGCCATTTTGGATTTCGGATCAGCGAGTGTGCGGTTAGACACTTCCGGTTTCGCATTACGCCCGGTGCAGGGAGCCGGAGAAAGACGAAAATTATCTTTTATAGTTATTTATAGAATCAATTATCACTTAAAAATACTACTAAGATCCATATTACTATCACACGATAGCCAATGGCAATTAAATGCACGGATGCATAGTCAGATTAATGAATGAAATACAACTGTTCACGAACAGAAGATTGTATTTGACTCGTGCTGCATACACATACGCAATTACAATTATGCCTACTGTAAATTTAGAGTTACAACTACGATTAGAGTTGTTTACATAAAATACACTGTGAACATTCACACGTTTGCCCTGTGATAGGCTACAATTCGCTCCGTGCACGGCGACAGTTGTTCGAACTTGAGTGTGTGGGCCAGTACTTCCAGTGAAAACTACGGTGATCTGACAGCGAGAGACAACAGCGACCAAGTTCCATTACCACAGAGATATTTTTTCACAAGGAGTATTCAAGAGAGGTGACTTGCCTTTCAGACGATGACAGCCTCAGCTCTTCATCGTTGTATGCCGTTTTGTACCATTTCGTCACGTTACAACAGAGAAGTCAGCTTTCATGCATTCCCCGTTGACGCTGCGGTACGGGCTGAGTGGATACAGGAGATCCGGAGGGAGGACTTCAACCCGACCAAATATTTAAATGCATATAATTTTCAGTGTATTTCACCTGTGCGTTTCTATGCTTTCTATTACTGCATTTATTTTGTGCAAGTGAGATGAGTAAAGTTGATCTGTTTATGAGTTGGCTATATGAGTAAAGTTTATCTGTTTCATAAATAATAATAATAATAATCTGTCTGGTGTTTATAAGCAACACATACAGTACTACGTGTAAAATATACACAAACTTACCTATATTTGTTTGTGGTACCTACAGTAAAAAATGTAAATGTAAAATATGTGATGATAATATTGATCGAGCAATTGATGTAAGTAAAAATGCATGCAGAATTGAGAAAATAGTATTTATGGATATAAATTGTAGCCTATCACAGGGCTAACGTGCATTTAATGCAAACAACTGTAATCGTAGTTGTAACTCTATATTTAGGCTACAGTAGGCATAACTGTCATTGCGTATGTGTATGCAGCAGGAGTCAAATACAATCTTCTGTTCGTGAACATTAATATTTCATTCATTAATCTGACTATGCATGCGTGCATTTAATTGCCATTGGCTATCGTGTGATAGTAATATGGATCTTAGTAGTATTTTAAGTGATAATTGATTCTATAAACAACTACAAAAGATCCATTTCGGCTTTCTCCGGTTCCCTGCACCAGGTGTAATGCGAAACCGGAAGTGTCTAACCGCACACTCGCTGATCTGAAATCCAAAATGGCGGCCACGTGCACGTAGCCTATTATTTACAAAGAGCAGTTTCTGCTCAGTGCACCATGACGTTAACCATTCATTTAGCGTGAATAATCTACTAAACTTGTCATGTCCTAGACGGTACGTGGGAAGCGGTCCTGACACAATGATCGTTATATCAGGCGATGTGCTGCGTACCGTATCGATCAGATTCCTGAAGTCTTTCTTCAGAACTTCCGTCTGGCGCAGCCTGATGTCGTTCACTCCCGCGTGCAATACCAAAGTTCCGACGCGCTCGTTATCGTTCAGAATCTCGGGAACGCGAGCAGCGATTTCAGAAACACGAGCACCAGGAAAGCAGTGACTGTGCACCTTATTTTTACCTGATGTAGCATGGACGTGCCGAACAATGGAATCACCGATGATCACAGCATCGCGTTCTGTTTCGCGAAGAGGGGAGAAGCGGTTTTGTGTGGATAACTCGAAAACCGGGAGGGTCGGAGAGGGTCTTGGTCTAGACCTGACTCGCGTCTTCCGCTGCGGAAATATCCAGGCTTCGTGGTGGCGTGTTGGAGCCGGAGTGAACGAGACCATGGCTGATCGCGACCTTGGCGCTCGGGACCGATGCCGAGTAACGCACGGAGTAGACGAGGTCGGAGTCAGCGGGTTAGTAACATTAATCTCTGATTTGTGAGCATCAGCGCGTGATGTTTCAAGAGCCAAACGCCGGTCTCTCAGCTCGGCCTGTCTCACTAAAAGGTCGTGGATCTGTTTCTCAACAGCTTCCAGCTCAGACTGCACCGCGTGCAGCTCAAATGTGTCCTCACCTGCACCAAAAGGTAGACTACTTGCATCTGATATATTCGCCATTTTAACAGATGGACAGTAAGTTAACAACGACACTACCAGTGATGCTATCAATTAATACTAATTTCTGACAAGCGTCTTAGATATAATCCGTCTTTTAAGTGGTACGGGTGTAGAGTAGACGCACGATAGGTGAAAAATGTTTGTAAGTGAGTGTTGAGAAGACGCGTTCAGCCGTGATCCCCGGGAGTAACCTACAAATCCACATGTACAGACACACACACGCGCACACACATGTACGCACGCATACATACACGCACACAGACACACACACACACACACACACACAGACACACACATACACAAACACACACACACACACACAGACATGCACATACTACTACTTTTTTTAGGTATATACATAAACACGCAATACAGCCAAATTACTCCACGTCATTTATTTTTGTGGAAAGCCAGTGCAGGCCTGAGCGGCGGTCATATTTTGTACCGCCATGCGGTACATCTAGTCATACTAGTAATTTGTAAAAACCTGATAGTGACGTTAAATCATGCTAATGTGATAAAACATGCTAGCAGAATGCTAATTAATATTAACAACATGATAATGTTAGCAATGTGGTAATTCATGTCAACAGCATGCTAATTCATGCTAACAATGTGTTAAAACATGCTAGCAACATGCTAAAACACGGTAGCAGCATGTTGAAAAATGCAAGCAGCATGAACAAGAAATGTGCTAATTCATGACAGCAACATGTCAATTCATGTTAGCAATGTGCTAAAACATTAGCAACATGTTAATAAATGCATGTTAATATGTTATAACATGATAACAGAATTAACAGAATGCCTAATCATGTTAGCAACATGCTAATTCATGTTAGCAAAATGCTAACAACAAGCTAGGAAGCTTTCAGACGAGGCTTTGTCAAGCCAGCATAAGTTGTGTTTGTGTGTGGCGTGAACAGGCCCGTCGCTGCTAGTTATCTCACCTGTGTTATTCTGCGACCTGCACACCGGCGCAGTTGTCTTTGCCCTCAGATGCGATGGCTAAATACTCCGCTCTGCAACACAGAACACAAACGCAACATGATGAGTTCAGGTTTAAGTCTTTGCTTCTGCAACAATAACGCGACGAGAGCGTGAGGTTAAAGCGCACCATCTACGGGACAAGCCGGATTCACCATATCTTTATGTACACAATAATAATCTTTTACATTGTAATCCTTTTATTTTTCATATTTGGCATATTGTGTGCTGCTGCGTGTCCCTGTGTGTGTAATAAGCAGAGTGTATGTGTGTGCGTGTGTGTGCAATAATCAGAGTGTAGTGCGTTGTGGACCCGCTTATAGGCGTACATTACTTGTGCACGGAGATGAAAAAGGTATGTATGGACTTATCTAACTCTGGGGGACACGGTGAATAAGCTAAAGTCTCAAAAAGTTGGCGTGTTCCTTTAAATAACAAAATAAATTCTGTGCCATTGACTTTAGAGCAGGTTTCAGTTGGTCAATGGCTCAGAGTATTTCAGTTTCCTCAAAATAGCAACGGCCCAACAATGCGCTGGAACACACTCTCGTTCTCAGACCAGCAGCCCATGGGCCACAGATGGAGCAAATACATTCGCTATCTAAAGGGATAGTTCACTTAAAAATTATATTATTTAACCCATGATTTACTCACCCTCAAGCCGTTCGAGATGCATATGTCAATCTTTTTTCAGATGAACACATTTTCAGTTATTTTAGAAAATGTCAACTATCATTTTAAACAACGTGGCGCAGGACGTGAAAATGAAAACTGCGTCAGGCTGAAACTAGCAAAACACACTTGTGTCGCGCCTGACGCTGCTTTGCACTGGCTGTATGATAGGGGCCCTAGACTGCAGATACTCACGCGCTGGCTCTCAGAGCTTCTTCTCCCGCCGCCGCGATCTTCCTGTAACAGTAGATCATCTCCACCAATAGCCAGAGCTGCAGCCCGATGATCGTCACGTACATCATCACCTCCGACACGATGGAAGCCGTCCCACGCGTGGCTGACACACACATATATATTTTGTTAATATATTTTCTGAAGAAAGACAAACATAAATAGGGATGAAATTCAAATATGAAATGCCATGCATGTATATTTACGTAGTAATCTGTTTTGTAGAGGGGCGTCAATTCTCAATTTTCATCTGTGATTCGGAGCCAAGTTACAGGAGGGGGAAAATGGCTTCAGAAAGACGGCAGCTTGGTGATTTTAGTTTTACACAGAGACCAGTGGCTCTATTAGTAAAATATGTTGACTATCAACAGGGCTCGACATTAAGCCTTTTCATGTGCTTGTCGTTCGGACAAGTAAATCTGTCATTCACTTGTCCAAGTAAAAAAGTTGCTTGTCTGGATTATTTTGTGAGTGTGTGTGTGTGTGTGTGTGTGTGTCTAACAATATTCTCATCAGTGTTCAATCAGCTTTGATGTATTTAAATCTGCATATTGTAATATCTGCACCTTTAAAGAACGAGCCTCAACAGTGCAACCTTGTTACCGTCAGTAGGCTAATATATTTATTATACACTATCGTTTGCAACTTACAATAAATGTGATATAATCAGAATCATTCTCTCATTTTAGTGATTCACTAGTTATTGACGTTTTAATCAGGCTACTTGTCCGGTCGGGACAAGCGTTAATGTCGAGCCCTGATCAATCTCTGTTGCATTATATGCCAGCGGTGGCGTGACGGCTCAAAGATGAGAAAAAAGCACTTATGTTTTTTTCCAAAGTTTGTGTGTCTGTAACTCAAGAAGAATTACAGATATCTCAATGTCCTTTTATATGTTGGTTCTTAACAAACTGTTCTTTTGGTATCTTAATTTTCAAGGCTCTATATGGTTCAGTTCTACAGATATGAGGATCTCAATGCGGCTCCAAGAGTAAATTGTTAAATTTGTGAAAACCAAATGTTGGACACTTTGCATAAAGCGGATACTTGTACTTGATTACTGATACTGGCTGCATTTAAAGAGGAATGTCTGAAGAACAAATAATGTTGAAACTAGAAATATATCTGGTTTCCCTCTGTTAAACCAATCGCATAGAACAAACCGGTCTGAGAGACAAAAATAGTCTCTAAGTTTGTGTGCTTATAGCTCAAGAAGTATTAAAGATATCTCAATGTCCTTTTAGATGTTGGTTCTTAAACTTTTCTTTTCGCATCAAATTTTTTAAGGCTCTATATACCTGTAACGTGGTGATCCACTGGAGGCAAGTTTGTAGAACCCAAGTGCAGTTTATTCAAAGATCCAAAATATAAAACAAAATACAAAACAAAGACTTGACATGGGATGGCATGGCAAAACATGAAACAAGAGACCATCCCCCAAAACCAAGGAGGTTTTGGGGGATGGATGGTGGGCCAGGCCCGTGCAGGGGGACAGGACATGGGATGTGGCATGGCGTGGGCAGACCTGGCAAGCTTATGAAGCCTCCAGGGTGGCATCAGCAGTTCAGGGGGCCAGGGCAGATCTGACAGTTCAGGGGGCCATAGAGGCGCTGCCTCCATGGCCCTATCAAGGGACCCACAGGAACGGCAGCGGCCATCTTGGGATGAGAGTCTGGCATGGCGGCGGACATCTTGACTGAGGGCTCACAGGTTGTAGCTGATGTGTGTGCTGCCCACACACACAAAATAGCTGTGGCCACTATGATCAGCGCTGCATCTTCCAGAGCTGACTCAGGCGTGGTGGCCATCTTGTCCAAAGACACAGGCTCGGCAGGCATAATGTGAAGAGACTCAGACTTAACAGGCATGACGTGAAGAGACTCAGACTTGACAGGCATGTCGTGAAGAGACTCAGACGTGAAGAGACTCAGACTTGGCATGCATGTCGTGAAGAGACTCAGACTTGACAGGCCTGACGTGAAGAGACTCAGACTTGGCAGACTTGACGTGAAGAGACTCAGACTTGACAGGCCTGACGTGAAGAGACTCAGACTTGACAGGCATGTCGTGAAGAGACTCAGACTTGACAGGCATGTCGTGAAGAGACTCAGACTTGACAGACTTGACAGGCCTGATGTGAAGAGACTTAGACTTGACAGGCATGACGTGAAGAGACTCAGACTTGACAGGCATGTCGTGAAGAGACTCAGACTTGACAGGCCTGATGTGAAGAGACTCAGACTTGACAGACTTGACAGGCCTGATGTGAAGAGACTCAGACTTGACAGACTTGACAGGCCTGATGTGAAGAGACTCAGACTTGACAGACTTGACAGGCCTGATGTGAAGAGACTCAGACTTGACAGGCCTGATGTGAAGAGACTCAGACTTGACAGACTTGACAGGCCTGATGTGAAGAGACTTAGACTTGACAGGCATGACGTGAAGAGACTCAGACTTGACAGGCATGTCGTGAAGAGACTCAGACTTGACAGGCCTGATGTGAAGAGACTCAGACTTGACAGACTTGACAGGCCTGATGTGAAGAGACTTAGACTTGACAGGCATGACGTGAAGAGACTCAGACTTTGCAGGCCTGACGTGAAGAGACTCAGACTTGACAGACATGACGTGAAAAGACTCAGACTTGGCATGCATGTCGTGAAGAGACTCAGACTTGACAGGCATGTAGTGAAAAGACTCAGACTTGGCATGCATGTCGTGAAGAGACTCAGACTTGACAGACTTGACAGGCCTGATGTGAAGAGACTTAGACTTGACAGGCATGACGTGAAGAGACTCAGACTTTGCAGGCCTGACGTGAAGAGACTCAGACTTGACAGACATGACGTGAAAAGACTCAGACTTGGCATGCATGTCGTGAAGAGACTCAGACTTGACAGGCATGTCGTGAAAAGACTCAGACTTGGCATGCATGTCGTGAAGAGACTCAGACTTGACAGGCATGACGTGAAGAGACTCAGACTAGACAGGTTTGACAGGCATGTCGTGAAGAGACTCAGACTAGACAGGTTTGACAGGCATGTCGTGAAGAGACTCAGACTTGACAGGCATGTCGTGAAGAGACTCAGAGTTGACAGGCCTGACATGAAGAGACTCAGACTAGACAGGCTTGACATGCATGTCGTGAAGAGACTCAGACTTGGCATGCATGTCGTGAAGAGACTCAGACTTCACAGGCCTGACATGAAGAGACTCAGACTAGACAGGCTTGACATGCATGTCGTGAAGAGACTCAGACTTGGCATGCATGACGTGAAGAGACTCAGACTTGACAGGCATGTCGTGAAGAGACTCAGACTTGACAGGCCTGACATGAAGAGACTCAGACTAGACAGGCATGACGTGAAGAGACTCAGACTTGACAGGCATGTCGTGAAGAGACTCAGACTTGACAGGCCTGACATGAAGAGACTCAGACTTGACAGGCATGACGTGAAGAGACTCAGACTTGACAGGCATGTCGTGAAGAGACTCAGAGTTGACAGGCCTGACGTGAAGAGACTCAGACTAGACAGGCTTGACAGGCATGTTGTGAAGAGACTCAGACTTGACAGGCCTGATGTGAAGAGACTCAGACTTGGCAGGCATGACGTGAAGAGACTCAGACTTGACAGGCCTGACGTGAAGAGACTCAGACTTGAAAGGCATGTCGTGAAGAGACTCAGACTTGAGAGGCATGTCGTGAAGAGAATCAGAGTTGACAGACCTGACGTGAAGAGACTCAGAGTTGACAGGCCTGACTGGAAGAGAATCAGAGTTGACAGGCCTGACGTGAAGAGACTCAGACTTGGCAGGCATGACGTGAAGAGACTCAGACTTGGCAGGCATGACGTGAAGAGACTCAGACTTGGCAGGCATGACGTGAAGAGACTCAGACTTGGCAGACTTGAGAGGCATGTCGTGAAGAGACTCAGACTTGGCAGACTTGAGAGGCATGACATGAAGAGACTCAGACTTGGCAGGCCTGACGTGAAGAGACTCAGACTTGACAGGCATGTCATGAAGAGACTTAGACTAGACAGGCTTGACAGGCATGTCGTGAAGAGACTCAGACTTGACAGGCATGTCGTGAAGAGACTCAGACTTGACCGGCATGTCGTGAAAAAACTCAGACTTGGCATGCATGTCGTGAAAGACTCAGACTTGACAGGCATGTCGTGAAAGACTCAGACTTGACAGGCATGACGTGAAGAGACTCAGACTTGGCAGACTTGAGAGGCATGTCGTGAAGAGACTCAGACTTGGCAGGCCTGATGTGAAGAGACTCAGACTTGACAGGCATGTCATGAAGAGACTTAGACTAGACAGGCTTGACAGGCATGTCGTGAAGAGACTCAGACTTGACAGGCATGTCGTGAAGAGACTCAGACTTGACCGGCATGTCGTGAAAAAACTCAGACTTGGCATGCATGTCGTGAAAGACTCAGACTTGACAGGCATGTCGTGAAGAGACTCAGACTTGACAGGCCTGACGTGAAGAGACTCAGACTTGACAGGCATGACGTGAAGAGACTCAGACTTGACAGGCCTGTCGTGAAGAGACTCAGACTTGACAGGCCTGTCGTGAAGAGACTCAGACTTGACAGGCATGTCGTGAAGAGACTCAGACTTGACAGGCATGACGTGAAGAGACTCAGACTTGACAGGCATGACGTGAAGAGACTCAGACTTGACAGGCCTGTCGTGAAGAGACTCAGACTTGACAGGCATGTCGTGAAGAGACTCAGACTTGACAGGCATGTCGTGAAGAGACTCAGACTTGACAGGCATGTCGTGAAGAGACTCAGACTTGACAGGCCTGACATGAAGAGACTCAGACTAGACAGGCTTGACATGCATGTCGTGAAGAGACTCAGACCTGACAGGCATGTCGTGAAAAGACTCAGACTTGGCATGCATGTCGTGAAGAGACTCAGACTTGACAGGCATGACGTGAAGAGACTCAGACTTGGCAGGCATGGCGTGAAGAGACTCAGACTTGACAGGCCTTATGTGAAGAGACTCAGACTTGAGAGGCATGTCGTGAAGAGACTCAGACTTGACAGGCATGACGTGAAGAGAGTCAGACTTGACAGGCATGTCGTGAAGAGAATCAGACTTGGCATGCATGTCGTGAAGAGACTCAGACTTGGCATGCATGTCGTGAAGAGACTCAGACTTGACAAGCGTGTCGTGAAGAGACTCAGACTTGACAGGCATGTCGTGAAGAGACTCAGACTTGACAGGCATGACGTGAAGAGACTCAGACTTGACAGCCGTGACGTGAAGAGACTCAGACTTGACAGGCATGTCGTGAAGAGACTGAGACTTGACAGGCATGACGTGAAGAGAGTCAGACTTGGCATGCATGTCGTGAAGAGACTCAGACTTGTCAGGCGTGTCGTGAAGAGACTCAGACTTGACAGGCCTGACGTGAAGAGACTCAGACTTGGCATGCATGTCGTGAAGAGACTCAGACTTGACAGGCATGACGTGAAGAGACTCAGACTGGGCATACATGTCGTGAAGAGACTCAGACTTGACAGGCATGTCATGAAGAGACTCAGACTGGACAGGCATGACGTGAAGAGACTCAGACTGGGCATACATGTCGTGAAGAGACTCAGACTTGGCATGCATGGCGTGAAGAGATTCAGACTTGGCGGGTGTGAAGATTCTCAGGCTCGGCGGGTACTGTGGAGTTGCGGGGCTCCTCATCCGCAAAACCCACAGTAAATGATGAGCCACTTAACAACAAGGCATAGTCTATGTATTCTGCCAAGGACCAGTGGACCTTTCCCTCAGGAAGCTGGGAGCGAATGAGCTCATTCAGATTCACCCGAAAAATGTCTTTCAAAGCAACATCATTAAAATCCACCTGATGACTGAGTCCACAAAAACATGTGTTTCCAGGTGATGATTCCCCTGCCGTAGATTTAGGAGGGCAACTGCTGCGTTCATTGTAAGGGTCTTATATGCTGTAACGTGGTGATCCACTGGAGGCAAGTTTGTAGAACCCAACTGCAGTTTATTCAAAGATCCAAAATACAAAAAAAATACAAAATACAAAACAAAGACTTGGCATGGCAAAACATGAACCACGAGACTCACCTACAGCAGTTGCACAAACAAACAAAATACAATACAAAGACACATGGCAAACATGAGGTGTTAAATACACTAATGACAAGACAAGGGACACCTGTGAACAATGATCAGACAATAAACCAATGACAAGACACATGGCAAACAGGTAATCACATGACAAGACACAGAAACATGACAAAGACAACACCAAAACGTGACAATAGCTCACTTTTAGAGATATGAGGATCTGAATGTGGCTCCATGAGCAGATTGCTGAATTTGACCCATTTCCATTGGTTGTGCTCATGAAGATACTTGTATTTAGTTGTGGCTTTTTTTCTTCATTTATGTATTTCTTTCACCAGAAAAACTTGGAATGGCCCTAAAACAGTGGCAGCCGCTGTAAGTCATGCATTACAGTGATTTCACCATGGTAAACCCCATACCTTTGGCCACGACGGTGAGGTGGACCAGTTTGCTGACGATGGTGGAGTACTCGTAGTGCTCGTAGCTGAGGATCCGGTTGAAGGTGCATTGGTAATCACCCGAGTCGTTGAAGGTCACGTTCAGGATGTCAACGGACGCGTCCTGAAGGTCGAAGGTTTTCTTGCTGCCGTGCCACTCCATCCGGTCCTGAAAACGCTCGTCGATGATGTTCGACTCCTCTCCGTCGTAGCTGTAAATCTGTCCACCACACAAACTTCAAAATCACCATCTATATTACAAGTCCTCCGAAAAACACACCCACATTTGCATTGACATTGAATATTTTTATGTATAACGTCCAAATAAATATAGTAAAAATTAATATTGTAAATTTGTGTATAATATCATTACCGGTATGTTACATCATTGCATTCTTGTCTACGGTACTGTTAGATGTGTTATTTATTTAAATACATTTTTATCAAGTCTATTTTAATAGATTTATTTTAGTCAAATGTATAATTTTTTTGTATTTATTTAAATACATTTCTTTTAATCATGTTTTATTTAATTATGTTAATACGTTTTTGTTAATTTACTTTTTATTAATTTTAATTAATAACAATGAATGCTTTCTATTAATTTTCATCTAATTGTATTTATTTTAATACATTTTAATCAAATGTATTATTTGTATTTGAATTTGTATTAATTTCTTTTAATCGTGTTTTAATTGTTTGAAAAAAAAAATTTGTTTATTTAAAATTCTGTTTATTTTAATCTTTGTTACATTAAATGTATTAATTATTATTCATTTAAATCCCTTTGCATTTAGTGATTTGAATATTTTAATTAGATTTATACATTTAATTAATTTATTTTATCAATTTATTATTTTTAATAATTTTTTTAACATAAAATCTAGTTTATTTTAATCAGTTTTTACATTAAATGTATTCATGTATTATTTATTTAAATCAATTTGTATTTATTCTAATAATTATTTTAATTATTAATTAATGAGGCATTTATATAGCCTTACCTCATTAATTAATTAATTAATTATTTTAATAAAATAATTTTAATTAAATGTATTCATTTTAATTAATTATTAATTTATTTTAAACAGTTCATTATTTTAATCAATTGTTAACATTTATTATGGTATTGTTTTACTATTTATTTTCTTGTATTTTACATTTAGATTCTGTTTATTGGGTGAACTGCTGCCAAGAAATTTTATTGTTCAAATTGTGTTGACTTTAATTTATTTACATTGAGTGTATTCATTCATTATTTAAGTATTTATTTTAATCAATTTTTTCATTATAATTTAATCTATTAATATAAATCGATTATTCACTTCAAACCATTTATTATTTTATTGACATTTTTATTTGTGTACATAAAATTGTTTATTTTAATATATATTGTCACATTGAATTTATTCATTTATTTGAATAAATGTATTCATTATAATTTAATCTATTCATTTAAATCAATTATTCATTTATTTTAAACCATTTATTTTAATAAACAATTTTGTTTATTTTATTATAGTTACTGTATCCACTTATTATTTAAGTATTTATTTTAATCAATTTATTCATTATAATTAAATCTATTATTTTAAGCCAATTATTAATTTATTTGAAACCATTTCTTATTTTAATCAAATTTATTTATTTAGTTTAATTGTTTAATCAAACGCTCACATGGATGAACTCGTCCTGTCCGTGCGCCCGGAAGTGCCAGTCTACGGTGGCTGTGGCTTCCACTTCCCCGCGCATCTTGCAGGAAATGCACCCGAGCTTGAAGGCTCTTCCCGCGACGGCCTCCGTGTCCGAGTCCACCTCTGCGCATGCGCCGCTGCACACGGACACTGCACAAACACACAATGAATTTTGACCACGCCAACTCGCACCATTTGTCCGCGTTAACGAGACAACACGCACTGCAGCCAATGAAATCGTTGTATTTGAGACTACATTTGCATATGTGACACGATGGTACGTTGGTATACTTGTATGCAAACATCAGACGTCATGTTTATTCATGAGCGATGTCGTAATGTATACTGGTATACTCGTATGCAAACATCAGACGTCATGTTTATTCATGAGCGATGTCGTAATGTATACTGGTATACTCGTATGCAAACATCAGACGTCATGTTGAGATTCATGAGGGATAATGCATTGGTACATTGTGAGTGATGTCAGTCTTATGTCTTGATTTGTCATGCCGTTTAAGTTGTTCGTTAAAGGGATAGTTCACTTTGAAATTAAATTTTGGTATGTTTTAGCTTACCTCAAGGGCATCCAAGATGTAGGAGTCTTTTTTTCCGCAGTAGTTTCAATTTTGATATTTTTAGGTCAAACCGTTCTTGTCTGTCAGTCGTATAATGCAGGTCTATGGTCACTGTCTCAAAGAGCATGCACAGAGAAGTCCAAATTAAACAATTCCCCATCGTAAGTACACATTGATGGCCTAAGACACGAAACGAGCGGTTTGTGTGAGAAAACAAACAGTATTTATATCGTTTTTACCTCTTGTACACAGCCACGTCCAAGTGATCTGAGGGTGCGCGCTTCTTCTTGTTTTATATGTGCATTACCGCCACCTATCTCAGAAATGGACCATTGACACTTTCCTTTCCTTCTTTAACCAATCAACCGACATAAATTCCCTTATTTACCCGCATAGAGGCTTCATAGAATTTCATCCGGCACTTTTTTTTTTAATTACATTTTATTTTATTTTTTTATTAAAATTAAAATTTTATTTCAAAGTGAACTATCCCTTTAACGTTCTTTCTCAGGGTAGAAAAGTCAACAGCTTAAACCATGGCTCTTAGACTGGCTCTTTAATATTAGCAAACTGCCAAAAAACCTGTTCAGACTGTGTACAGCTGAACCCAGAGAAGCGTAAGACTGCATGATGAGCATGAATGGCAGAAGAAAAAGACTGCAATTAAAAACTAAACAAGAGATGCAAGTATTTATTTTAATGCATGTAATAAAAAAACTGCACACATCAGCTGTGGAATAAAAGAAAAGAAATGCACGATTATGCACGGCTATTGGCTTTACCGATAAAACAGACACTTTACTCTTTACTCGTGTTCTGAGGACACAGTTTAACCTGCTGTCTTATTAGACTTTTATTTTAATTTGTTTACACAAAAAAAAAATATAATAAAAGGTTTTGGGTTTAACACCAAATTACAAAAACATTATGTGAAAGTGAATAAAGTTATGTATGTGTGTGTGTGTGTGTGCGTGTGTGTGTGTGTTTGGTTATAAATATATGCTGTGTAAGTTATATACTTTTGAAAATGATAGGTCAATAACTTAAAACAAACATTTAATAACCCATATTTAAATTGTAATTTATAATATGGATCATAGCATTTACTTAATTTACAATGTAACATTTATTAATTTACTCTAGCACTTAAGATATCAGTAAAACAAGGCCAATGTAAACTAAAGGATTAAAATGTGGGTAAATCTAAAGGTAAGTCTGCTTATATTACAAGTTCGAACACGGCCAGAATGTGCGAGTTGAGAAACACATTCAAATTGGTCGATTTAACATGGTAAAACTGTGCGTCTTTACACGTACTACAGTAACGCGACGACAACTGACGCCTTAACACGACCAGAACGTGCGTGTCTAAACATTGAAAAGAAACACGTAAAAAACTGACGCGTTAACGCAGACAGTGCGTGTTGAGGCGGTCGTGCATTTCGTTTAAAGAGAATTGACCCCGTTCGCCTTCCGTACTCCAGCAGCTCATATTCTCCTGAGGAAAGACCACACTCATACCGTCAACATCTCACATATTTCATAAACACATTTGTAACTTGGAAATATTCCGTTTATATTATGTTTTATCGTTGCATTATTGTCATTGCATATGCTGTCATATTATGTGTTATTTAAAATTGTATTACTCTGTTTTAATACATTTCTAGTACATGTATTATTAATATTATTTTTTGTTTGTTTATTTACATCTGATTTTATATATGTATTTATTTTCATCAAATGTATTATTTAAAAAAATATTACAAATATTTTTAATTAAGATAAAAAGATTAAAATAAATGCGAATACAAATTGTTTTAAATAAATAATAAAGTCATAAATATGGTTTTAAAATGATTAAAATAATCGATATTTAATGTAAGACAAAAACAAAAATATTTTATTAAAAAATAAGTCCCCTCTCACTCCCTGAGGGACCTGGACCCCTGTCACCTGCTTGCGGCCCCCAAGGGCCCTGGACCCCTGTTACTCCCCAAGGGCCCCGGACCCCTGTCACCTGCTTGCGGCCCCCAAGGACCCCGGACCCCTGTTACTCCCCAAGGGCCCTGGACCCCTGTCACTCCCTGAGGGACCCGGACCCCTGTCACCTGCTTGCGGCCCCCAAGGGCCCTGGACCCCTGTTACTCCCCAAGGGCCCCGGACCCCTGTCACCTGCTTGCGGCCCCCAAGGGCCCTGGACCCCTGTTACTCCCCAAGGGCCCCGGACCCCTGTCACCTGCTTGCGGCCCCCAAGGGCCCTGGACCCCTGTTACTCACCAAGGGCCCCGGACCCCTGTCACCTGCTTGCGGCCCCCAAGGACCCCGGACCCCTGTTACTCCCCAAGGGCCCCGGACCCCTGTCACCTGCTTGCGGCCCCCAAGGACCCCGGACCCCTGTTACTCCCCAAGGGCCCCGGACCCCTGTCACCTGCTTGCGGCCCCCAAGGGCCCTGGACCCCTGTTACTCCCCAAGGGCCCCGGACCCCTGTCACATGCTTGCGGCCCCCGAGGGCCCCGGACCTGTTACTCCCCAAGGGCCCCGGACCCCTGTCCCATGCTTGCGGCCCCCGAGGGCCCTGGACCCCTGTTACTCCCCAAGGGCCCCGGACCCCTGTCACATGCTTGCGGCCCCCGAGGGCCCTGGACCCTTGCAGGTCAGACTCACCTGAGATCATGAAGAACACACACAGGAGCAGCAGGCGTCTCACACACATGTCCATGATGCTCACAGAAGACACTGAGCTCGACCGTGATCTCTCTCTCTCTCTCTCTCTCTCTCTCTCTCTCGTGGGCTTCTGAGACTCTAGAGTCCACAGTGACGGATCTTCATGTTCTGAGGTTCTGAAGGGCCCCGTTCCGCTGATGTGATGGACTCCTGCAGAACACTAAACCAGCATCAGTTTGGCTCTGAAAGATGTTTAGTGTGTGAAAACACGCCAGAGAAACACAGACACTCATCTGATATCAGTGTTTACACTCATTCCTCTGTTTACATCATTTATATCTGTGCATGTTTTACATGCATCTGAATAAACGCGCGCTACGCATGCACATTCATTTATGAATATATTTCCATCACTGATCATGAACGCATCATCACTGTAATCATGCACACAGATCTGAAACTTGCCTTCTGACTCGCGTGTAATAATCCTCAAGCATTAGACTGATGTTTATGATCGGGTCTCGCTGATCTGTCGGGTTTAAACGCCATTCTGAGCGGCTCGTTCACGCGTTCGCTGAGTTCTGATGCATTGCGGTAAAAATCCCGGGCCGCGCGCGCGCGCGACGCAACCTGACCCCGCGGTGACGTCACGACGCTCCCGGCAGGTGCAGCCCCTTCAAAACTCACTCAAATACACAATATGATCATTAACTATAATAAATAGGATGTTTCCCTTCAAACTAAGTCCCATTTAATACCAAATACAATTATTGACAGCACAATATCATTTTGAAATAATGATAAACATAAAGTTAAATACCTTTTAAAATACCTTTCATGCATCACCGTGCTCTCTACTAATCAGTTATTCAGATAGGTCTAGCTAACTAACATTATATTAATATTTTGATTATGGTTTATCAGAGTTGTGAACGTCATTCTTCATTGCGTTGCAAATAATTTTTAATGTTTGATGTTTGTAATCCTTTTTACTGCAGGTTTGTGAGTTCAGTCAGACAGCAGGTGGCGCGCGCGGACTGCAGTACTGCTCAGCTCATGAATATTAATAAGGGCACGCACAAAAACGTCATGTGGCGTCACGTAATTAATATTCATGAATCCGACATCCTTTGAAGCAGGATTGGCTTACAGCAGCTGTCACATGGACGATTCTATTCTATTATATATATTTATTTAACCATTTAATTTCACTCATGTGAGACACTAATAGAATCAAACAATACTAAATACAATACAAAACCAAAGCATTTATGAAGAATATGAATCTAAGCACTGTGTTTTTAAAAGGGGCTGGGTCTCGGAGAGGGGGCGTGTCTCTCTCTTCCGCAGCAGACCTCCATCACAGTGAACGCAGGTGAGATTATAAACACATTCAAATTTCATTTTAACCGATCAAGGGATCATAATCAACATTTATATATTATACACACGGTGGTTAAACTCGCAGATTGTGTGTCGACCGGTTGAATCGCGCCGATCTTTGCCGCATGTTGATGTAAACTCATGATCATAAGCCCTCATATGATTATGTTATGATCTGCTAGCGGGCCTAACACCGAATACAACCGGAATAAACGGGGTTTGATGTGCATATATCTGGAGTTGAGCTGCTGATCCCGGATCAGGACTCGGTTTCTCCCTGGTAGGATGGAGCAGATCCTTGGTCGCGCGAGCGCGCCCCCGGGCCCGGTTCTGCAGGTGTGCTTCCCGAGCGCGCGCGCCGCGGTTCTGGAGAACCTGAACCGGCAGCGCGAGGAGGGTCAGCTGTGTGACCTGTCCATACAGGTGCAGGGTCACGTGTTCCGCGCGCACAGGTGTGTGCTGGCCGCATCCTCCCCGTACTTCCATGACCAGGTGAGTGTGTGTGGAACTGATGTCATCACACACACACACAAACCCTCTCATCTGCATATTAATGTGTGTTTGATGTTAAACATTGAATGATTTCTCGCGACCTGCCCAGCAAACGCTCTAACAAGGTTCTCTTAAAGCTCTCCCGGTAACGGTAATAGAACGCTCGTTCAGAGTTATGACGTTAAATGGAACGTTTTTCAGAATTCCATTTTTAAAATGTTGCTACTTGTTTTAGAACGTCGTCCTGATAAAGTTTGCAAAAAAGGAACGTTCCTGTAACATTAGCATAGCATTTTAAAAACAGTACATTTTGAACGTTCACAGAACATTTGAAAATAACGTTTTTTTTTATAATGGGAACGTTTGCAAACCTTTTATTAGAACATATTTTAGTGATCTGGGTGGAGACAAAGTCGCCCTGATTAAGTCTGTAAAAAAATAAAATAATGTAACGTTCTGTAATAGCATAGCAAATCTTAAAATTACGTTTTAACGTTCTTAAAATGTAAGTTTGACGCTTTCAAAACGTTAGTACAAATATTACGTTTTTCAGAATTGTATTTTTAAAAATGTTGCTACTTGTTTTAGAACGTTCAGACTCTGAGAACATTCAAAAGTCCTCCTGATTAAATTGAACGTTTCCGTAACAATAGCATAGCACATTTTGGTAACACTTTATTTTAGTGTCCTTGTTACATGTACTTACCATAGTAATAACAGTAAATTATGCATAATTAGATGCAACTAACACTATACGAACTATAGTGAGTACATGTAGCTGCGTAATATTACTCAGTACTTAAATATATAATTACACTGTAACAATGTACTATTACTAGTACTGTAATATTATTCATATGCTGAAAATACTTTTTTCTGACACTGAGGTGGTTTATGTTGGATGTGTTCCCAATCGCACACTTGCACACTACAGTACGAGAACACTACATAGTTACAGTGCTGAGAGTGAAGTGACTTATTTACAATCTAATCTCATGACAAAACTGAACTTTTTTACAAGTTACAAGTTGGTGATTTCATTTGAGAGCTTATGATTCAAGTTAATCTTGAGTAACTGTATTGAATAAGTGCTTGAAATATTTGAAAAAACCCAATACATTAATTCAGCATCTTGGGAGTTTAAGATGGAGGTTATTCTAACTTTAAGAGCTGATTAAAACATTCTTTTCAGGAATTCCGATTACAATCTAAAGAAATGTAACTGTATAAATTCTGAAGGCAAAATTGTAGTTTTTTCATGCGCTGGTCAGTTTTTAGCTTTATTCCTCATCCACAACATGTTCTGTCCATCCATCCGTCCGTCCGTCCGATATTTGTATGCAAATTAGCGCATATTTAATGAGTACCTAATTTGCATATGTGAACAACATTTCAGAAAACGTACAAATGTGTGGAAGTCAGTTAAAGGAATAGTTCATCCAAAAATGAATGCTCTTCCATGATTTATAATGCCAGTGAATGGACGTTTCTGTTTAGAAGTCCATCAAAGTGTATCAATGCATGATGAGAAGGCCTTTATTAACCCCCCAGAGCCATATGGAGCACTTTTATGATGAATAGATGCACTTTATGATGGATAGATGCACTTTAATGATGGACAGATGCACTTTTATGATGGATAGATGCACTTTAATGATGGATAGATGCACTAATCATGGATAGATGCCCTTTTATGATGGACAGATGCACTTTTATGATGGACAGATGCACTTTAATGATGGACAGATGCACTTTTATGATGGATAGATGCACTTTCATGATGGATAGATGCACTTTTATCATGGATAGATGCACTTTCATGATGGATAGATGCACTTTTATAATGGATAGATGCACTTTTATAATGATAGATGCACTTTTATGACGGATAGATGCACTTTTATGATGGATAGATGCACTTTTATCATGGATAGATGCACTTTTATAATGGATAGATGCACTTTTATGATGGATAGATGCACTTTTATCATGGATAGATGCACTTTTATCATGGATAGATGCACTTTTATCATGGATAGATGGACTTTTATGATGATAGATGCACTTTTATCATGGATAGAAGCACTTTTATCATGAATAGATGCTCTTTTATCATGGATAGATGCACTTATGGTGGACAAATGCACTTTAATCATGGATAGATGCACTTTTATGATGGACAGATGCACTTTTATGATGGATAGATGCACTTTTATGATGGATAGATGCACTTTTATGATGATAGATGCACTTAAATCAAATATAGATGGACTTTTATGATGGATAGATGCACTTTTATGATGATAGATGCACTAATCATGGATAGATGCACTTTTATGATGGACAGATGCATTTTTATGATGATAGATGCACTTTTATCATGGATAGATGCACTTTTATGGATTTTAACATTGAAACAGCCATTCACTGCCATTATAAAGCTTGGAAGAGCCAGGACATTTTTTTATATAACTCTGACTATTCGTCTAAAAGAAGAATGTCATATACACATAGGAGTAAATCATGCGCTTATTTTCATTTTTGGGTGAACTATCCCTTTAAGAATGTCTGTTGAATCTGGCCTGTGGTTGTTTAGCAGCAGAGAATCACAGTTTAGCATGGGTGCTTTCCCAAAGCCAACTAAGTTCCATCGTTACCAATGGAGTTCAATGGAAATTGCGATCACAGTTGGCTTTGGGAAACGAACCCTTGGTGCCGCAGCTCTAAACACTGCGGCCGGTTCTGCCTGTGTCCAGGTTCTGCTGAAGAACGTCACCACAGTGTCTCTTCCCTCGGTCATGGACCCGCTGGCCTTCGAGAGCGTCCTGAACTCCGCCTACACCGGGCAGCTCAGCATCGTGCGCGACGACATCATCAACTACGTCACCGTGGCCAGCTTCCTCCAGATGTGGCACATCGTGGACAAGTGCACGGACATCCTCAAGAGGTCGCGACCCCTGGCGCAGGTCAGCCCGGGCGTGGCGAGCTCCTCGAGCCATCAGTCGCCCAGCAGCTCCGACTGCTGCTTCCCCGACCCGTCAGACCCGCCGGGCGAGCACACCGCAGAGAAACGTGCGCTTCCGCCTCTGGCCACATGGAGGCGCCCTCAGCAGAGCCGGTGGAGCCGAAGCAGCCTGACGTTTCCTCTGCGGACCGAGCCCGAGTGTGGGCCGGATCCGCACCCGCCTCTCCCGTCCATCGAAACGGATTTCGCCGCGAGACACCGAATCCGCGTTCGGCTCCGAGGAGCGAAAGAGGAGGAGCAGCGGGTGGAGGCGGATGAAGGCGTCGGAGAGCCGGTGGAGGATGAGGATAAACTGAGGATGAAGAGCGAGGAGCGCCAGGCCGGTGAGTGGAGCTTCTTCATCACTGCCGTTTAGCTCCCGTCCACCAGGGGGCGCCACCACGCTGTTTCTGACTGTGTTTGTGTTCTTCTCTCAGGAGGCGTGGAGTCGGACGGGCGTCTCAGAGAGAGCCTGTGGCAGAGCGAGTGGCCGTCGGTGGACGAAGACGAGGAGGACGACGAAACGCCGGATGAGATCGCGAACGCGACGGTTTCCCAGAATCCTCCCTGCTCTCCTCTCTCTGCGACGCCGAAAGTCCACTTCTGTCACTGCGGGAAAGCGTACACGCTGAAGAGCATGCGCGACCGGCACGTGAAGATGCAGCACCTGAACCTGCGCCCGTTCTCCTGCCCCGTCTGCGCCAAGAGCTTCAAGATGAAGCACCACCTGACCAAACACGTGAAGACGCACGGCGGCCTGCGCCCGTACGAGTGCGCGCTCTGCGGGAAGAAGATCGTGTGGCGGGACAGCTTCCTCAAGCATCAGGCGCGCTGCCAGCAGACGGCCACCGCGGCTAGCTTTCAGCAGGAGCTCACGGACGCTGCCGGACCAGTGAAGGTGGAGCACGACGACTTCTCGTTGCTGGAGGAGGAGACGCTCTCGTGAAAGCAGATTCCCCAGAGAAGCTTCAGTGACTCGCTCTTAAAGGGACAGTAACGTCATCAGATACTCGCCAGACGCTTGTTCATCTTCGTAAACATAAATGAAGATCCATGTCAATGTTTTTATCGTTCATCTGCGATGGATTCTGATTGGCTGTTTTTTTTTTATCGTTCATCGTCAATTAAATAATGAATTAATTCTGATTGGCTGTCAATGTTTTTATCGTTCATCAGCGATGGATTCTGATTGGCTGTCAATGTTTTTATCGTTCATCTGTGATGGATTCTGATTGGCTGTCAATGTTTTTATCGTTCATCAGCGATGGATTCTGATTGGCTGTCAATGTTTTTATCGTTCATCTGTGATGGATTCTGATTGGCTGTCAATGTTTTTATCGTTCATCAGCGATGGATTCTGATTGGCTGTCAATGTTTTTATCGTTCATCAGCGATGGATTCTGATTGGCTGTCAATGTTTTTATCGTTCATCTGCGATGGATTCTGATTGGCTGGTTTTTTTTATCGTTCATCGTCAATTAAATAATGAATGAATTCTGATTGGCTGTCAATGTTTTTATCGTTCATCAGCGAAGGATTCTGATTGGCTGTCAATGTTTTTTATCGTTCATCTGCGATGGATTCTGATTGGCTGTCAATGTTTTTATCGTTCATCAGCGATGGATTCTGATTGGCTGTCAATGTTTTTATCGTTCATCAGCGATGGATTCTGATTGGCTGTCAATGTTTTTATCATTCATCAGCGATGGATTCTGATTGGCAGTTGTTTTTTTATCGTTCATCGTCAATTAAATAATGAATTAATTCTGATTGGCTGTCAATGTTTTATCGTTCATCTGCAATGGATTCTGATTGGCTGTCAATGTTTTTATCGCTCATCTTTTTAACGAAACCTGAGATTTCTGTCCCTCTGTTGACGAGTGGTGCAACAGATCACTAATCTCACGGATCAGATCATATTACAGTTTTTGAGTCACAGATCGGATCATTTTTCGGATCAGGAAAAAATTTTTTAACTTTGTTAAAGCTTTGTTAAAGTGTGGCTTTATTTCACATATAAACATTAATAAGCGAACATTCATAAAGCTCTCCTCTTAATTCATATGGATTTCTTTAATGATGTCTTTATGAAGTGCGTTTTTAGACTTCAGCGGCGGGACAGAAATCACTCAGATTCCATTACAAATATCTTTGTGTTCCGAAGATGAACGAAAGTCTTACAGGATTTTCAAAAAATATGCCCAAAGAAAGAACAGAGCCTCTGCTTTTAAACAAATGTTTTTATTCTAGCTTCATGCATATTATATAAACACTTGAATGTGGACAAGTTCATAAAAAAGCTACATTTTGAACAAAAAGTGGAATAAATGTTGTGTTTTGTCAGAGACTTTCTCCGGATGGGATTCAGAAGGATGAACAGAACACAGGAGGAAGGAGAGCGTGGATCATGAAGGGTTATATTTAAGAGTGGATATCAGTGTTTCTTCATCTATATGATGTAGCAGAGATGTGGACCTGTTTATTTCTGCACACACACACACACCCGATTAACCCTCTCCGCTCTCCTCTGTAGTTCTGTGTTAGAGATGATGAACACACACAGACTGTACATAATAATGATAATAATGCAGTGTGGTTTTAATATTGTCAATAAAGGCATTTTATTGAGATCAGTCGCAGTGTGAAACTTCAGCGGGTGTTTATTTCATTTATAATCGGTAACACTTTACAATAAAGAGCCGTTAGTTAGTCACTAACTACCAGCAATTCAGATTTGTTACATTATTTATTAATCTTAATGTTAGTTGATAAAAACACAGCTGTTAGTTCATGTTAGCTCAGGTCCAATAAATCATATTTTTGATTTGACTAGTGAATTCATAAATGTTGAAATCAAAATTAATAATGTTCTTTGTCATAATTGTAAAGTGTTACCTGTAGTTCCTCTGAAGAATCACCAGTGAAAACAAGTTTAACGTGACATGTTCTCAAAAGCACATTCACAAATAACATCAATATTTCTGAGCAAAACTTGTTTGATGTGTTTGAACTTGTACTTTTTGCTTCAGTGGTTCTTTTGTGCGACAAATGAATTTATAAAAGTACAAATATTCCACATCGTCTCACAAAAATAATCATAGAATTAGCAAAATACTGTAGAACAGACGGCTGTGTATTTATAATAATTATATACAGGAGTATTTATCAGAATGCATAGTGTCCAATAATAATAATAATAATAAGTGTGACTAATATATTTCTTGGGCGTGTTGAGTTATGCATTACCCAGAAGTCAGTTGATCGTTGCACGACTAATTCCAGAGGTATTTCTGTTCGTACAGTAACAGGCATCTTTGCATCAGACTCATGTTCATCTGCTACAGGACCTGATGGAGGCCAGGCTGCGTTTAACTCCCTCCGTTGATGTACTATTGTAGTTTTTGTTCATATTTTTAATTTATTTTTTGGCAACACTACTTTACAGTGTCCTTGTTACACGTAGTTACTATAGTAACAACTGTAAATTATGCATAATTACATGCAACCAAACTTAAAACAAAGCTAATCCTATAGTAAGAACACACAGTTCATCAATAACACTTAAATATGTGATTACACTGTAACAAGGACACCTTAAAATAAAGTGTAACCGATTCCGTTTTAATTTTAGTTGAAGTTTTGCTAATTCTGCTGTGCGTTTTTGTCATTTTTATTTGATTTATGGTCAAACCATTACAGTAAGTAAAGTTATTAACATGAACTAACATTTTACAGCATTTATTAAATCTGCTAAAAATAAAGCTGTTCAAACAAATACAACATTTGATCATTAAAATGTATCAGTAAATGTTGAAATTTAATAAATGCTGTATAAGTATTGCTCATTGTTTTTAAATATGGCTATATATTATTAGTGTAATTAGTTTACTTTAGAAAGGAAGTTTGAGTCCGCCACTGAATATAACAGTTTGAAATTATAATTTAGACTTTTTTCTCACAATTGCAAGTTTATTTCATGCAATTCTGAGAAAAAAAGTCGCATTTACCTTTTTATTTTTTATTCTGTTGTTAAACTAAAGGAAATTGAGAAATGCTGAAATAAGTTTCTTTAATATTTTATTTATTTCAAGTAAGTTTTCGTTGAACATTCAGCTAATGTGATGCATGAATATATCGATTGGTTCATCGTGTGACCTGACATCACCACCGAACGGCCAATGAGCTTCAGTGTCATGAGCCAGATGCATGATGGGAGTGTGCAGAAACTCTTGTGCTGTCCGGAGTAAAACTACAGACGTTCCAGTTAAGATCAGGAGTCCGGGAGCGACGCCGCGGGAGTTTGAGAGGTTAATAAAACATTTCAACAAACAGTTTAAAAATCGAGAACATTTTCCTAATTCAGCCACTTCAAACGCAACACGTGATACACTTCATTCTTCACGGAACGTC